>NW_009628349.1:64740-190052 GCF_000690535.1 Cariama cristata | reverse complement strand
TCCCTTAAAATAAATTAAATGTATCTAGAGGCAAAAAAAATGTTGTCACATGAAGAGTTAGTAGGCACTGTGAATACCTGAAACTCATCTTTGAGATGCGAAGAGTTTGTCTGAGAGTCTATTCTAATCATATCAAAATAAGCAGCTTTGAATTCGCAGACAGGAATGGCAGTTTCTCCACACAGGCAAGCTTCTAGAATGGCATCATGAATAAAGATGTACTGCTCCTACCAAATTAGGCAAAGAAACAAAAATTATAGCCATTTAAAAACAACAGATCTTTCCTTCTTTTAGGATAAACAGATCTCCTGCACACTATATAACTCATTAAAGGCAGTGTCCAGCAATCCATTAAATAATGCTTTAGTACAAACACAATCTCGTCCTAATTGGGATGCAGTTAACAAAGGTGTTTTCCTCAGAACCAATTTAAATTCAGTAAAACTTAACGGAACAGGCATAGCAATTTATTTAACAGGAGGTTTTCAGTTTTCCTGTGGTGCTTGTGGGTTTCTGCGTAAATGCCGGTGACTTGTTGGCTTTACTCATTTTGGTTTCTTAAAAATAGCTTTCAGTCTTATAATACTAGCACAAAGTGTAAATTGCTTCAAGTACTACTAGTGTGATTAGCAATTATTTGGCACGCTGCATTCTCCCTGTGCGTGTGCAAGCTAGTACACTGATTGTCTGAGAGCTGGCTCTAGGCCAGTAATAAATTCAAGTGTGTCCCAACAGAAACAGCATTTTCCTCCCATTTTTTTTTCTGACTTGCCTGGCGATATCCTGAGCCCCAGACAACTGCATTACTATTTCAGTCAGGCTTCCTGTCAATTTTTACACAACACCTATTATAGATACCCACCTCAAAATCAATAGATGTAAATCATGCCTATACAGCAAAGTGTGAGAACTGTGCCAGCCTCACCTAGCTATTGTGGATACCGATGAGGTTATTAACCGCACAAATTTTAACATGGGCCCGTAACAAGAGCACATGTCCAGGGACCGTGGTCATATTCTGGCTCTACAGCTTGTGCTGCCTTATCCACGGAGCTATGGAGCTAATGCCATCACTCTTGTTTAGATGACCATCACAAGAACGTGCTGCAATTAGAGCTTTATTTTGCTCTGCAAGCATGAACCTCTGAGAGAAGATGAGACGTAAGAGGGAAGAGTGAAAGAAAGAGAAAGGAACAGCAGTAGGGGTATTAATTCACATGCATGAGCAGATTAAACTGGGATGGTTGAAGCAGTCATACTGAAACACTCCACCCCACGCACTTCCCAAAGGTTAATGGTCCTGTACTGGGGCAGTTGATCGGGAACATTTATTTGTTTAACTGCCACAGGTTTCAGTATGGAATAACAACTGCACCAAATTACACTGATATGCCTGGCTGCCGACTGCAGAGATTTGCATGTGGTCACACGCGAAATAACTTTTTGGGTAGATGTCCACACGGAGGACGGGAGAGAGAAGTGGCAAACCATGTCAAGTAACCTGTCTTAATATAAATCAACAACCTATGTTTCTGTGGAAGTTCAGTGATACTCAGGCGGCAGAATGGGATCTGTTATAGCTTCACCACCAAGGCAGTGGTTTTACTGTAGAGTTGCTGAAGGCGTGACAAAAGATAAAAAGTGTAGAAAAGGAAAAAGGCTTGGTAATGAGGTTAATAAAGCAAATAAAAATAGAATTGAAAAGGAAGAGTCTGAAATGGACATAAAGTTCCACAGGTAAGTCAAATTATGGATAAAGTGACTGGAGATAGTCTAAAACCAGTGGCAGCCTGCTGAAATTCCAACTTTGGGTTCCTGGAATTGCTAATACCAGAGCTGGGGAGAGATGTGCCAGACAGGTCTTACTGTAGGGCTTTCCCTAAAAAATCCTCCTTGCTTTCCTTTGGTTACAAAGTCAGGTGGGTACTTGTTTGTGTGAAGCCTGAAAGAGCTGGCAGGTTTGTTGCACCATCCTGGTTCTGGGTTCTGTTTGCATTGAGCAACGCTCCCCAACAGAGAGAACCCCTCAGCAGGGCCGCTGCCTGCTCTTGGCAGAGTAACAGTGAAATTCTGACCTAGCATGTTTCAGAAAGCATCAGGTGCTTTGAGGGTAAACTGTCGTACCTCTGTCTGTACCATGTTGATGCGACGGGACCGTAAGGCTTTGACACAGTTGTAGATATCCACAACACCTTCTCTTTCTGCCATATCTAACATGATATCGATCACAATATAACAACCTGTCCGTCCAGCACCAGCACTAAAAAGAATGAGTAAATACTGTTAGGAATAGCCCCATGAAAACACCTACAAACTTTATAAACCCATTACTGACAGCATTTTTATAAATCCATTCAGTTCCATCAAATTTGATCCACTAAGCAACAGCAAAAAAAAAAAAAAAAATCTCCCTTTTATCACTCAGATCCTAACACTTATAGTAAAAAAGAAAAGTTAGTTAAACTGAAATCTGGAGGATGATTAAGTTCATGCACTTCAAAATATGACAGATCTTATTTTTATTTAATAAGACTAAGGATGATTTTTAAATGATATATTACAGTAAGAAACTCAAGCGTATGTTTTACCAGCCAAGCTCTAAGCTGGTTCAGGCAGCACATTTAACAGTATCCCGAAGAATCTCTCTTGATTTATTTTGGTTTTACATAGGACAGTTTTTGCACGGTCAATTCTTAAGATGTGTAAAGGATGAGTAACTTTATCTACAGAACGTAATTAAACATTTCATGGTGCTGAAAGAAATTTCTATTTGTCAAAGGACTGTGTCCCAACAACACAAACCTTGCAAAACTTGCACAGGAAAAACAACATTCTGTATTCGTTGCCATTAACCTCACTCTATCTTCCCTCATCTACTTGTTTACTTTGATTTAAATTAATAATCTGTTCAGACATTATATGCAACACCAAGTTATCAAAGCAGCTGTATCTACACTTATTCTTAAACGTTGTCACAAAATTGTTGTAGGATACCTAAAATGATAGCCTGAAGCATCATATGATTTAGCTGGTGCAGCTCTTGCAGGAAAAAGAAAATCTCTGGCTATTCTACTTAGGAAAAATGTACTAGAATCTGGTTATTTCCAAACATTGCTGTAGACAGCCAAATCCTACCGCAGTGCGAATTAGGCAATTCAAAAAGGGAACAACAAAAACAAAACACTTCAAAATGATGGATGCCTCACAAGAGGCTACTGTAAATAATCACATACACAGTTGTGGAAAAAAATCAAGCTACCTCTTCTGTACACACCTGCAATGGACAACAATAGGCCCGGCACTAGGAGGGTTTGATAATTTGACTCTCCTTATAAAGGAAAGCAGGCCTGTGGCATTGTAAGGAACTCCATGATCTGGCCAGCCAGTGAAATGAAACTGTTTAACTTCACGGATTTCATTGTAGCCCCTCTGTAAAAGGGGAAAAAAAAAAAGGTTAGGAAATTCAAAGTATTACATAGACTAGATATTCTCTGACTCAAATAGTGATAACACACACTGATAGAATCTACATGCTGTTTTCATCGTTTCACCAATTATTTAAAGCAGAGACCAGACGAAGCTTAAAGATGTCATTGAGGTTTTTTTCTCATTTTGAAGTTTGTAATTTCTACTTTTGCCATTGTGTGTGCTAGTTTTGCCTCATTAGATTTTTTTTTTTTAATATACCTAGACACAATTCGCATTGATTTTCAGACGTTTTGCTAATTAAGAAAATGGCCTGCTACATTTACAGGTTAGTATAATGATTTACCAGACCACCACAACTGTATCACATATATTGCATTCACAGAGTTTTCTTTGATCAAGTGAGATTGACTCAGCGGCATTCAGGGCAGAGTGAATGGAGATGAATGACGGGCATGACTCACGACCTGGTACTTGAGCTCAGAGAAGAGGTGACTGTCAGAGAGGGGAAGGTAGCAGGCAAGATTTCTGGGGAAATTTGAAATCCCACAGTGAGCTGCGTGTTTGGACAGCGCTGACGCAATGCATCGCTCCCACAATGAGGTAAGGCTGCCTACACTATGGATCTGCTAACCAGACAGAGGGTTTGGTATTGTACAGGAACATGTGCAAGCATAGCCCCCTCCATACTCCTTGCTACCAGGGAAGAGTATTTTGCCAAGCCCTTTCAAAATGTGCTCACCCTTCCCAGAGTGAAGGTCCTGACGACGTACTCTGCAAGGGGATCCATCTCTACACATGTCACTTTGAAGTCCCCATAAACTTCTGTGTCGTCAGGCCAGTACTTGTAACACTTGACCTAAATACAAAATGGGAACGCATTTTACACCAAAGGAAAATAAAAGCTTGAGGATACGTTACTGCATGTACTGCATTACACCACATTTATTTCCAAAATGACCATGCACTCATGTGGCTTGTCATGGCAAATGGCTGTTCTGTCAAGTTAAGCATCAGTTACAAGGAGTTTCCACTGCTTTACACAGCTGTACTTAGATGCCAAATTCATTTCTAAATGAGCATTTATATTTTTTTTAGTGCTGAGCTATGGAATACATTTCCACTTATGTTAAACTGGGATGCATTTTGTATCAGTAATCAAACCGCTGCAAGTAATCCCAGATACTTTATATTACTCCCTGAGGGATGTGTTACTGCTAAACTGTAAATAATTTGCTGATTTCTAGCCTCTGATATAGAAGCACATTTGCTCACTAGTCCACTCACTCTGCTCATTCGAGTGACAATATACAAATCTATTTTGCTGAAATATGAGTTTTGGATTCCGACAATTTTTCACTACTCATGAAAGCAGCACAGCATCAGTCATCTTCTAACAAAAGTTAGCCTTAGTTTTACACAATACCATAACTGCAACAATGTCTGGACTCCCACTCCCCCCTCCTCTCAGGATGCAGGGTTGTCCTTCACAAGACTCCTCTACATTCTGCTGATAGTGCATCTTGTCAGCAGGTTTTTCTTTAGGTTTGTGGCATTAAAAGAAAAACAAAACAAAAACTTACTCTCCCAACTTCCACTAAATTTGTGACCATCACAATGCAAGCTGATTGCTCCTGCCATATCATTCTCCAAAAGTCATACACAGTCTCATGAACTGGACCTGTAAGAAAAAATTCCAGGTAATACTGTGCAAAAAAAATAACAGTCAAAGCGAACGCTAGAAATAAAATCCAGTGCTTTTCAGAGCCGATACACATGAACACACTTGCTCAAAGATGAAAGCTTCATGAAACCACATCATCATACCATCGTGCCAGTTTCCAGTCTATATTGTCATTTCTAACTAATGCTGAATCTTCTCAGTTTAACTGAATTACCACTTGAAAGAAATTAATAGCAGGTGGTGAAACACCAGAAGTTTCTTGAAAACTATAAGGACACAGCAATGTGTGACTACATCTATAGTTCTAGGTTTGTTTTACATTTGTTAAATATGATGTGTTGAGTGAGCGTTTCTTCAGATGCCCGTGCTGGAGTGAAGCATCAGTCAGGAGGGCCGGCGGTCCAGATCCTGTGCGCTTACCTTCTAGCTCCCGGTAAAGTGTGCAAGCACAAGTAGGTGCCGAGCCATAAACTTCCCACTGAAGGGTATTTAACCTAACTTAACTACCTTTCTGTGAGGCAAATGAGGAGCACGTGTTTAAGCTTTGCCTCCTGCTCTGCTGCAGAGACAAGACACGTTCAGTTGAGCCGCAGAGGCTTTTATGCTGTTACAGACATCTCAGGAACAGCTCCCTGACCACAGCCTAGCAGTAGTATAAATATTACTGTATATAATACACATCTGAAGACTCAATCATATTCATTCATATGCTAGATCGAAGGCTGCATACAAAAGCAGCAATAAATTTTTGTGTCCTTTGCACACTATTATGTGCAATGATTTACATAGTAAAACAGAAATAAAATACAAATGTAGACTTAACTGCCATACAGAGACCTGTTTAGATGGCACTTACAGAAAAATAAAAAAAAAAATGCGGACAGAAATTTGAGCATCCTGCTTTAAAACAAGCCTTTAGTTTGTCTTTCCTGTGTGCAGCCACAATCAACCGAGGGCACAAATAACAGGATATTTCCAGCCAGCTATCTGATTATACTCACAAATCAAATAATGACACATCTAAATCCAATTATTTTTACTTTAATTCATAGCCTCTGATATTTCAGTGCAATCTTAGACTAATCTATTTGTTTTTCCTCATTGTGAGGAGTTTTATCAGAAATACAAAATGAGTAATTTCCATAGAAATTCAATTTTTCCCTCTAACTCTCCTTTTTATTAGCAGGGTGTTATACGATAAAGATTTCCCTCACTTCTTCCTACAAAGAGGCTTTATCCTACTCTGGCCTTACTTTACCCAGATTTTCGGAGATAGCATTTAATTCATCACTACTATCTTCACAGTCTGCATTCTGGACTAAATGCTAGACGGTAAAATAATATATTATAATACGGAAAGAAAAATGCCTCAAGGCAAGTTGAAACTGTTCTCTTCTCTGTCCACATTCCTCTTTTCTCTATTCATCTTCATAATTGGAAATCATGGTAGTAGCTTCTGACTTCATCAGCTGAATCTATCACTGAAAGAGTTGCTCAATAGCTAATTAACATGATAAACTAGTGCAATTTTTGCATTTATTCACATTTCACCTGAACTTGCTATGTTAATTTACCATAACACAAGATGACAACTCACAATATTGGATATGGTTTATTTTCACCTACTTCCATTTCACCAAAACACTGCTGGACACTACAGAGAACATTTGTTCGGTTCGATTAATGCTGGCACATTCTTACCTTGGGTTGCAATGTAGTGACTTGGTCTCTGATATCCCTAAAATAGCAACATAAGTTGGTTTGAGTACCATATTACTAACAGGGAGGGGAAAACAAAAGCATAAGGATACTACAGAATTCTTAACTCTAGACAACATTTTCAGAGCAAACCAATACTTAAGAGCAGCATGAAGCTCAAAACCTAAAAAAAATGGTTAACGCTGAAAAGGTCTGAATGACAACAGATAAAATGAAAATAACATCTGACTTGAACAGACATTGTAGTGTACCAGGAAGGAGTATTCTAGACTGGTCCCTTCGGCCTAAAAATTAGTCCTCTATTGACATTATCTCCCCAGCCAAATACATTGGGGCGTTCATTTAAAATTTAGCAAAAATTGTCTTTGTCACTGGATTATCTCAATAATTTATCTGTGTTCCCCACTTATAACCCAATATGAAAAAACACACACTTTTTGTCTTCTTCTAAATAGAGAAATACTGTACAGCACAAAGAGGTATGTACTCGAATTATAACTAATGGGGACAGAGCTGGACTCTGTGGTGTGTGCACAGAATCAAGGTCCTACTGCAGTGGAATCTTCTGCAAAATATTTTGCACTGTTGCACAAAACATGCATCAATTATACAGGACATGATACTCAAAAAAGTATATACACATACACATATATATATAGATATACACGACTAAGCCTTTCCAATTAGCTGGGTCTATGCCAACGCTAGTGGTACTGTACAGCATCAATCGTCTGCATACAAACTACAAGACAAAGAGCTGCTGCTCTTGAGGAAACAATTCAGAATATATTTTGACCAGTGCCAGCAACATTAGCTACAAAGAGGAAGGAAACTTTAGCGTTGCTGGTGAGAAAACAATACAGAATTTCACAACGTGCAAATGTTAAGGAAATAACTCCAATTATTTCCTAGGTTACAGTTTTATTAGGCCACTTGATTCAAGTATTGCATTACAGGGGAGAACAAGTCCTTGGATGCCTGGTATTCACAAGATGCTACTAAGTGAAGGATTTCAATGTACTCAAAAAGTTTATATCCTTTTCCAAGGACTCTTTCATTATCCTGTCTAGAGTGAGAGCACCTTCTTCTGGGGCTTATGAAAAAGCTCCCGAGTGTCTCACTCTTGGCTTTACAAGAGACCAAGACTGCATCAAACAACTAAAAAATTTCTCCTGGAGTCCTTAATATCAAGCCCCAGCTTCAAATTATGAAAGTGGAACCTGTGCTACACTGTTTTACACTCAGTAATGCTTTCCAGAAGAAGGTAAAAGTGTCACTTTAAAATTGCAAAGTGCCAGTTTTAACTTGTAGCTTTTCTGTCTGGTTATAATGAGATTCAATTCACTCCTAAATAAGAGAAACAACATCCTAAAGGAACTGGAATTATTAGAAATCTGGGAGGTTTTTCTTGTTTAAGACCCCGGGCAAAATATCATGGGCCGAACACTTCACAGAGATTGCCATGTTAAAATACCAAAATAAAAAGACAACAATATACCTGGAGCTAAATCTTTATATCCTGGAAAGTCAAAAGAGTCTTAAATGATTTATCAACTAATCGTGGACAGGAAAAATGAGTAAGGTGTAATTATAAAGAAAAGTAACCAAAGTGATGTATTTTAAAAACACTTGTACTAGCAATCTCAGTATCTTTTGGATTACTTCTGAATTACTTTGAATACAACAACTTGTTTATTCCTAAGGTGTTACTTAGATAAAATTATACTTGCTATTCAAAACATTTGGCATAATTTGTTCAAATTTCCTGTTTTTATCAGGTTTTAAAAAAATTTATAACTTAATTTGTAATTTAATCAAAGTATGAAATTTCAAACTTTAGAGGTTTTCTGCAGAAGTGAGGAAATTTCTACCACATTAAAATATTTATATATATATGTTTGTGTATGTACTTTGTAATACCTAAATTAGCACCTTAAGAAAAATGTCAGCTAAATAGTGTTTGTCTAATTCGTTGTTAAAAACAAACAAACAAACAAACGACCCCCACAAAAGGCCATCATACCTCTCTTTTTGCCAAACATGTATTACAACTACTTCACAGGTACATTTTCAGACGACTACAGTACAGCATACTATCCAGATTCTCACATATAAATGGGAAAGGCAAAAGAAAAGCTAGTGGCCAAAATTATCATTTTAAAAAAGTGAACAGTAAATTCTCTTTGACAGAGAGGTTCACCTGAATTATTTAACAATATCTAATAATATTCAGAGCTATGTTAAAAGGCTAAATTATCTTTTCAAAACACATACAAAAATATTCACACAAAAGGAAATTTTTTAAAGGAACAGATGAGATAAATTAGATGAAGCATGCATAGTTATTGACTGATAAAAATAGAAGAGGAAAGTAATTAATAACAATATCTATATTAAATATTTACAATAGGATGCCGTTAGTCACATATAGTGGTACTTACATCCCTGTACAGCCAAATCTACAGCCCAAACCAAAGTCAGATGTGAAAGAAAGCACAACAATGTCAGTGAGTACTAGGACGTAGAACAAGGAAAGTGTACATTTTGTTCTTAATAAAAGAAAGATTTCAATAAATTTATAGGCATAACATGCAATAGTTTCACATAGAGAAGCCGGCAAACTGAGAGGGAGAAAGCTGTCCAATCCACTCACATCTATGTAGTTGGCATTAATGTAATCTGAAGATGGATCATCTTCAACAGGTTGCAAAATCACCCTGGAGTGGTCATCTGTAAAAACCAAGTGGTTACGGTGCCTTTTTGAAGTGCGATTTTTAAGTAAGATATTATGGTAAGTCATCTAGAAAACCAAAATCAGCTGGCATAAGCACTCACAATTTACAACCCTTAAATAGTAGGTGTTTACACAGAACTACAAAGAACCATTTTGTCTGAGGTCTCCAATTACTTCGAAAACATTCACTAAACTTCATTAAATGTAGCTGAAAGGTATCACACTGTTACACATGGTTAAAAAGACACAAAGAAGCCAGGTTACTTGCTCAAAGTCCCTTTCAACATCAGCTCCACTGATGGTAATCTAGAAAACCAAAAATCCTGATTACTGTTTCCTTACTTCCGACCCCAGCCTGCTTAAGTTTAAACTGAGACATTAAAAAAAATAAATAAAATGAAGCAGTATAGGGGTTAGCAATGCACTTGGGATTCGATGAAGACGTAACTCTACCCATTCAGGGACTTCTCCAGTAGCTTCATTCCTGCACGTTCAATTGCATTTGTAAAACAACAACAAATTGTAAATTATCAGAAAATTAACATCCAAATGAGTGCTAGCTTGTCGCTGTTATATGCTTACCACAGCTTGCACAACAGAGATGCAAATGTGAAATTCAGCCCGAGTTATAAAAGGAAGAAAGTTGAACTGCGAAGGACAAAAAAAAAAAAGCTGGAAAAGGTACTGTCCTCCTCCTCTGTGTGGGGTATTAAGCAGCTATGCCACCGGAGACTTGTAAGGAAAGAGAGAACACGGCACGAGTAACACATGACTACAGCTATGGCTCAAACCAAGTGCACTGATACTCACATGCTATAATGTTTCCATAGCGGTTCTTTGTTCTGTTTTGATCCTTCTTAGCGACATCCCAAGAAGCTGACTGCCCCTCAAAGAAACTCTATAAATAAAAATGTTCCGAAAGAAAACATTCTGACCATTAATTTATCTCCAAAAATAACAGTTTAAAAGAACTGCCCTACCATAAAGTAAGCTCAGCTTTGCTCATCCACTCTGGTCACCCAGGCGGTACCATGGAACAGAAATATATACATCTAGAGAAGAAAGGAGGCTCTCTCCCCCTCTTGACTGCTACAGGTCAATGGGCAAGTCACTGAGGGACTCCAGAGGGAATTCAAATCCTGGAATCGCTGGAAGGCTAAACTTCCTCAGACATCCTTGCCATGGAGCAACAACAGCAAGCTGAGAAAGCACAGAAAGACCGATCACACTTCTTACAAGACACCATAAAATATAGCCTGTTTGCTACAGCATTACATTGCTTTCCTCATATTGCTTAGTAAAACAGCCTTTCTTCCTACAGAGCCATCAGGAAGTCTCCTCTGCCAACGTTCATTGTTCATGTTGTTTTTCCTTATATCCCTCCCTCTAGCCACTAGCAAAAATATTCTACATTTTTTTAACTCTTCTTAAGAGTTTAATCTCTCAGTAGCGATAGGAACAGCCTTTATTCCTCCTTGGCTTTTTTCTTCATTGCCCGTAGATACTTTACAGCTGTTGCAGGTCTATGCTATTCTTTCCTTCCAGATGTTCTCTTATCCTGATCTGGGTAAATTACCTCTAGAAAGTACACAGTAGCCACAGAAACAAAACTTTAATGGACACTCAGAAGCCCAAGCCAGGCCAAACATGTTGTGTATGGTAACAGAAGAAGTAGCAAGTAGGAAAACACCTGATGTGGCATCAGTGACCACCCTCCCCCCCAGCAGTGGCTGACACTTGGGCTTAGCCCTGAAGTTAGGCAGAGCATAACGAAGCGTATTTAAGTAAAAGAGAGGAAAAGAGAATAATTTTCTTTTAAAAACCACACATTTATTTATTCCAGTTCTCATGTTACAGTAGAGACAGCTGCAGAAAGGAGAGAAGGTTGAAAACTGAGTCAGAAGAGATTACTTACTCAGAGAAAACTTATTTTAAACCTAGCTGTATTGCGAGCAACCTTGGCAGTACCATTCCCATCTTTACTGCATGTCCTGCCTGATATCCTAATCCCAAAGAATCACAACAGATTCAGAGATCAGAAGAGAAATGAATCTCTACTCATCTTCTGCCTCCAGTGCTGGGAATTTTTGGCTTCCATGTTAACATTAAAGTTGTAAGTAGACATGCTCAGGCAGGTCTAATTAGAACTTCAAGATGTTACTAACTCTCGGCACGTCTTTACTGCTTCTCAGCTGGAGTTTAGTCCCGTATTGCCCTACTGAGATGCTTTAATAAATCATGAGAGTGCTTCCAGTCAGTGCTTCTTGCAAAACCGGCCAGGTTAAATCTTCACTTTAACCTAATCCAGGAGATCTGCACTGAAGCTGGCTCAGAAAGCTCACATAACTAATTACAGCATTTCAACTAAAACGCAGCAACAAAAAGGTAGCAACTTCTTACAATATGTTGCAAAAAATTCAGCAGGGCATGTCTTCTTATACCCTAAGGAAGACACTTTTTTTCTCCAGGCATCAATAAAAGCTCAAACCATTGGACTCCATTCAATATTTCACTTTTGAGTTACATATGTAGGAATCTTATGCCTGCTTATCTTTATCTGTTTTTCACTTAAACCCATGACATTTAGTTGCACCCTTTTGCAATGCAACGCAATGCAAACAAAAGCCTGCCCCTTTCAAAGGGATTTTTCCTAGCCAAAACCCACCACTGAAGATCTCACCTCATACTCCTCTTTAAATCCATAGCTGTCAGAGGTCTTCATTAGGTTAATGTGCTGCAGGAGATCAGCCACCCTGATGGCAGGGTGCAGCTGCCCAGTCTGGTACGGGGATTCTGTGCCTTCGCAGAGGTAACGAGGGACATCCAGGAGCCGGCTGGACTCCGCTGTTGCACTGTGATTTTCATCTATATTCACAAGAAATCAATGCGTTAGGTACTGGCAGAGCAATAACACCTGCTGCTATACATACCAACATCTATTTTCAACCTCTTCCTTCAAAAACATGCCTAATTTCTGAAAACGCAAAGCACTTACCCTGCAGCACATAAATACTGTTAAGTACATAAAGGAATTTAACTGCAAACACATACAAAAGTTTGCAATCCTTCATCCCGCAATAAAGATGTCTGAAGGGCATTTTATTTGAAGCTACAAAACTTTATGACGTTAATGTACTTGGGAACTCCAGCCCCTATCACCCAAAGTAACTTTTTTAATGGCTAATATGTATCAACAGCAATACTACACCTAAAACATTAAATTAGAATAACACTGTAGTGGTATCAGCATGTCATTTGTCTAAAGCCAAGAAAGTAAATTGAGATCCCAGTAAAGAAGAGAAGCAATTACGCTACCACTTCAGAACACCACCTCCATTTGGGAAGACAAATCAGCACTTCAGAGTCATCATTTTAACTCAGGTCTTTTAGTAGAGAAATGAAACTGTTGGGTGTGCTGATTTCAGCCGCAGTTTTTGCTCTGGATAAACAAAGTCGTCTCCTCTAATGCCCTATGCTACACCAACCCTCTTATCAAAACCAAATGTCAAAGCTGCATGAAGTGATCACATTGTGTCAAACCCTTCAGTGAAACAGTTTGGTGGCTTTTTTTTTATTTTTTTAAATTAGCAATCAGTAGTTCAAATGAATTTACAGAGGAAGAAAAATTCTAATTGAAACCTTTTTGGAAAATAGCTACTGAAATAAGAAGTGGGTAGCCAACCCCTCCTACATTACATTGAAATCAGTTTACCATTTTCCTTGCAAAGGATCCAGATGAGGAAGTAAAACACTCTAGGAAAAAAATGAACACCCCAAGGGTTGGATTTTCTACAATTCCACCAAAATGCAAACCCTGTTAATGCCTTCTGAAATTAGATCTCCTAGTAAGAAACCTGATTCTTTGAACTGTGACACAAGTTGCTAATTTCAGTACATTTATGCCTCACTAAACTGCCTAATAATGTGAGTGACATGCAGCAGTCACTTTTTATTGTAATGTTACCCATATTAAATCACACACATTTCAAACCACCTCAGGATTTGCAGTTCTCCCCATTCCTTGCTGTATACTTACCAGTAATAGGCACTTTAACCCATTGAAGCAGCAAAAAACAATGAGTGAACAGAACATAAGAAATTTATTTCAGGACTATATTAGAAAATGACTAAAAGAAAATGACATTAAAAGTTGTTAAAGCTTCACAATAGGTAACAATGGAAGCCATTTAAAAAATATAAGGGCAACATTATTATGCCATCAATGTAATGATAGGGATTTGAGAAAAGCAAAATTGTCATACTAACTCAGTGCTAATGTACACAGAATGGAGAGTAGCATTTATAACCTATACATGAAGAAAAAGAAACTAGTACAGCTAAAAGTAATGAGAACTTCATCTAAAAAAGCATGTTCTATAATTTAGAGCTCATTCAATTTTGCTCATCTCTAAATAAAACAGAGGAAAACTGTTTTGTGATGCTGGGCCAAACAAGGGATATATGGAGATGGAGCAGGTCAAATGATCTAGTTCCAAAGGGACAAGCTTACGGGTATCCACCCTCTTCTACATAGTGTGCCCAAACGCTTGTCTACTTCTCTCCGCTATTTCAGTCCATGCAATGAAAAATATTACCTCTTCCAACTAGCATTGCTTTGCTTATACCAGGAGACTATCATGCCTCAAACACCATTACCAGTAGATGGAAATGCAGACAGGAACTATTAAACCGTTCTTCAATTAATTCCTTGCCCTTGCTGTTCACAGCTGCCCGTGTCTGTGTCTGCCACAATGTAGTGGCAACACATTGACCTTTGGAATATGCTTATAGCCTAAACGAGCTATTAGGAATAGCTTGACAAGTAGCATCAGATAATATCTATGTATCTCATAAGTGCCTGAAATAAAGCTAAGAGACAAGAAGATCCTAGAATAATTTCAGGGAAACACTCATTTCCTCTAAGTCCATTGATCTAATTTCAGTAAGCATTCAGAATGACCAAGTCTAACCCCTGGCTCTTTCAGACACAGTACTATTTCACCACCTTTCATAAACTTCTTAAACCACTTGGTTAGGTTTCCTTAGGCCTAACATCAATGGCTCCAGCACCTAACTGCTCTGATGGTTATAAACTTTCTAAGACACCAGTGTAGTCAAGAGAATGGCATTTGCAACTCTATCAAAAGGAAATGAGCAGAATATGACTTGATAGATCTCCCACCTGGTGAGTATACCCAGCTTGACAAAGACCAAAGACTACTCACAAATAGCGATTTGCTGTCAGTCTCAGAGGACACTTCACATGAAGATCTGCAAAGGTTCCTCCTGGGTATACTTGCTATCAATATTTTTACCCACAACTTGCATCATGGGATAGAAAACACCCTGACAGTATGGGCAGAGGGCACTGACTGGTAAGGTACCACAAGCACTTCACAAGTACAGGATCAGATTTCAAAGTTATCTTGATTATTTGGGAGACAATGCAAAAATCAACAAGGGGAATTAAACAGTGAATGCAACATACTGTGTGTAGGAAAGGGAATTCAAACATCTAACTACAAAATGGAGTAATGGACTGGGTAATGGTAACTGGGATTTCAGCAGGTAACTCCATGCAAGTCAGCAACACGAGCATAATAAAAAAGACAAAATACAGTTCAGGGAGCAGGAATAGTACACACAGGGCATGGGGGTACCTATTACACTCAGCTCATCATTGAGACTTCTTCTAAAAACTGTACCTGATTTGGGGTACTGCAATTTAAAAATTCAACCTATGAGTTGGAAAGTGTTCAGAGGAAAAGAATCATAACAAGTTTAGAAAACATCAGCTACAAGATGACGAGTGAAGGAACTCAACTAGAAGAGAGAAAATTGAGGACATGTGAGCCTTTCAATGAGTAAAAAACTGTTTTAAAAGGACAGGAGTGTGTCAGTTCTCCATATTTTCTGTGAATGTCTCAAAAGGAAATGGTTCAATCCACAGTAATGAAGATTTAGTCTAGATTAGTTAGGAAAAACTAGGAGTGAGCAGTAATAATACTCAGTAGTAACATCCAGTTAGTAGTACCTAATGCTCAGAAAATTGAGCTTTGGGTCCCAAATAATACTAATACGGATCTGAATTTTATTTAGGAGGAGCGAAGCACTGGAACATGCCATGGCAAGAGTTGAATTCTCTTCACTACAAATTTTTAGAATACAATAGACAATCAATTGCCAGAGTCTGTATTATACGTGTAATGTTCCATCTCAAAACAGAGGAGGGATCAAATTGCCTCCAGGTCCCTTTAAGCTTTATTTTGAGAATCTAATTTTCAACTTCAGTTTGTATTTATGTCCACTTCCTGATATATGTCTTTTATCCTAAAATAACCTCAGCAACTGACTGAAACTCAATACTGCACTTTATGTTTATCAAACCAAGAACTTGGGTACAAATTATACTTTTATCTATGTATTTTAAAAAAAAACCACTAAAACATGCATTCAGTGTTAGATACAACACAGAAATAAGCAGCCTGGTCACTCCCAGCATCTGAAGTAAGTACGAAGTTGAAAAACTTACTAGGTAAGGTCAATTGAAACATGTAATTAATATAGGTATACAGGAGTACCTGTATAGAACCTACAAAGTTGTTGTTCTTAGATATTATGGAATTTTCTCCCTCTTCTACTTTTCATTCTTGTTACTTAGAAAATCAAGCTTTGCCTCCCAAATAATGCTAATATGGATCTGAATTTTATTTTTACGTATCTCTTAACAGAGTTCTAGTTTCACATGTCAGTTCATCAGAACTCATTTTGAATGCTCTGAGGAGAAAAGTTTTAGTATTTTCCATTTACCTATTTCCTCAGTTACTCTTCAGTTAGCACTGACTAGGAATAACTTCTTAATGAGAACATAAAATAATTTTTATTCTAAAAGCAGTGTCAGTTTAATTCTGAATTGATAAACCGAGTGTAGAGTTATTTTCTGACAACAGCATTGCTATCTTTTACATAAAACAAGCTGTTTCAAAGTTCAACCATGCAAGGAGATGAAACTCATGCAGGAATGGATAATGAAGGACTCAGGTCCTCACCTAACACAGCTGTCGGCACAAGTGGATCATTGGGCACTGTGGGAAAACAAAGCTCATGAAGAAATACATTACCCTCCATTTGTGTATTTTCAAGAATAAAAACAATATACTTCAGAGTATAACCAAGTGATAACTAAACCCCATTAATTTTATTATAACAGAAAAACAGAACAAATACACAGTTCCAGAAAGCATTCTGAATAAAAGAGGAATGAAAGGCAGTTATTTTGGACTTCAGAAATATAATGATAAAGGCAAAGAGATTCTTACTGAAATGAAATAAAGACGACGTTACATGCAATTTAGTTTTTGAAAGGGCTTCTCTTTCACTATTGTTCTTTGCTTCACAATAAAGGTTCACTTTCACAGAACCAACTCCTTTCCTTTTAAACCCATCCTCTCATGTAATACTTGAATAGCTCATCTCAAAATAAAATGGTATTTCTTTAAAGTCTTCTAGGTAATTAAAAAAAATTCTATACATATTTACAGTTAATAGCTTTTTTTATGTGCAGTGCCAAAGATATTGCTCTTAGGAAAATCACAGATACACAGGTGCAGGTGCTTGAATAACATTCATAGAAGTTCATCATTCGTTATCACAACTAGAACCGTGCAGAGACAAATGTGCTGTTCCAGACAGAAATGGCAGAATCCAGAAACTGGTTTTGTTCCAATCTGGAACAAAAATTTAAAATATCAACACCTCTATGACACAATTGAGCTCCAGTTCTCAAGCAATCTGCCTAAAAGTTTGTCGCATAGCAGGAAACCCTGAAAGTTTGGAAGGCTTTTTGCCTCAGCACAGACGATGGTCAGGAGAACTGAATCCTCCAACACCCAAAAAATCACATACCTAGGATGCTGGAAAACAGTGATGCTGAACTTCTTTGCCAACCAACCAGGACAGTTGTGCTGGCTGGGGCTCACGGGTCCTTGGCATCACGTTAGTCCATCTGGAAGGCTGCCCAAGTGCCTGGCAGCCCCGGCTCACTAATGACCATGCAGGTTCCTGATGAATACTTTGCCTGGGATCCACCAGAACTTAGTCCAAATTGAACGGTCTTTGCAAACCTGCCTCCGCAGATTTCAATGCCAATAAGACATCAGACTTTGGAGAATTTTCAAACAGTTCCAGCCAAAACTGTGTAGAAAAACTCACAGGCTGATACTAAACTCCCATTTATATTTGGTTATGAGACGCTTAAAATGTTAGCACTCTGTAGTTTGGTATGCTTCAATAAACTGAGCAATAAACTCTCCTCCAAAAGCCATTTCCCTTAAAACAATCAGGAAAGAACTTAAGAGCCTTAAGGGATGTATTTTGCTCAAGCATGGTAAGCACTATGGGAGGCAAGACAAGTGAGACTAGAGTGCCATTCCCAAAAGATGGCAATTCAGAAGTAGCTCAGGCTGCTCAGATCTCTTTAAAGCCAAGCCACACGACCATGTGGCTGTGCCAAGGTCAGGTTCCTGTCAGCTCCATGGCAGAATTGTGTCACTTTGGTAAGTTAAACCCTAGTTTTGAGATATTCCGAGTCTGCCAGTGCATTTTCTTGTTTTTGTGCAAGGCATAGTGCAGATGTTTGGAGGCAAGCGTGCTGGACAGTGATAGCTATAACCCAGATATTTAACAGTTAGAAACCCAAACTGCCAAACTTTGTCAAAACCAGAGAGCTAGCAAATCAACAAAAAATGAATGCAAATATACAGCAAATTTGCAGATATATTAACAAGCTTGTTCCTAAACTTCACAAACAGCAACGAAAATTGTCAATGTTTCCTTCTGTTGTAACATCCTTACTGTCAAAAGAAAGAAATTAATTTGGACCTCATATTATTATTCACTACAGACAGGGTGTTACACAGCAATATTTAACATGCTGGTATTAAATATCCTCATGAGGGAAAACTCAGTGTCAGATTTTAATTGAGATATTCTAGAAGTATAATATTTTCCCTAGAACAAGTATCAATGCATACTGAAAATACAGGTGAATATTTAAATAACTGGCCACACAACAATAAGGATAACATACGAACATCCCTACTAAACCTTTGGGTTTACCGGTGTTCTTAGAAAACCTGGAGCCTACAACAATTTTCCTGAAAAAGTAGATTTTTTTCCCATGTTTCTATATTCACCTACACTTCAGAGCATCTATGACAGTCGTACTCACATCTGGGGCTGAAGTTATGAGAGTCCATAAACGTGATTGAAAGGGGATCCTCTGCATGCAGGGTGCTCTGGTCAGCGTAACTCCTATCCATTGCATTCACCATGTGTGTCATCTCCTGGCGGGTGGTCCCCATGGCATCCTTGCGCTTCTTTGCAAGTTTGCTGCCCAGCCAAAAAAAAAAACCCAAAGCACCTTAATATTTGAGGAACATTGATGTCTACAGTAATCACTACCTATAATCCTGAGTGACTGAAAAGTTTGGCTGATTTTCCTGTGTACAACTTTTCCAGCGTGAAATTGATAGAACTACGCACCCTGCTATGAAAGAGTCGCGATCATGTGTTTTCTGTACACACATAAAAGCTGTAATGGAAGTGCTAATTTCTGTACCCTGGTAATATTTTTTTTCCTGCGGAGTAATTACACAAATATAAACAAATTAGAGAATATAATTACATTTTAACTGAAATGATAAATAAGAAGCTTCTGTGCATGCAGTTTTATCAACCGTCTCCATTTAAATCTGTGTTTTGGTTTTACAAATGGATAATTCATTCCCCTTGCTTGCCTTGTTAGGAAGAAATCATTTAACCTGCTAAATTACTTTGTTAGTCAAAAACCCTATGAAATAACAAAAGAAACATAATTATTTGATATGGATTCATATTACCTTTTATGTTAAAAGTTGTTCTTCCCATTCAGTACACAAGATACAACATGATACCACACTTCACTCCTGATACTGAACTTTGGTTCTTTAAAAAACAAACAAAACCTCCCTCACCACTCTATATTTTCATGCAGTTTGGGAATATCTTAAATTTTGACATTAACAGTCTTACACTCTGAATGTACCACAGTTAAACAGCAACCTAATCTGTACAACTAAATCCCCCAAATTAACAGCCAATGCCCTTCAAAGTGCACACTTCAGAAATATCTCTCAATTCTTTCCTTTTGATGAAGAACTGTAAGTGATTTTCACTGTCTCCAGAAGTCAGATGGAAGCAGATAATATATTTTAATTATCACTTAAAGCCTACTACTCTTAAAGCACGTATCTCAAGTAGTAAGCAGGCAGAGCAGCATGAAGTGCACCTTGGTGCTGCAGGAACCCGTGACATACATTAGACGGTTTTGAAATCTCCCTATTTTCATCTGAAGCTGCAATATACTGCAAGATAATTGATAGCCAACCTGCTTATTTGGATAAATCTGACACCACGTGGGAGAGACACAATCATCACTGAAAATACTAGGTTCTTGAAAATGTATGTTTAAAACACAGCTTAGCTTCTGCATAAAGTAGCACCAAATTTCTTGTTAACTCTTTAGACAGTGTTTATCTTACATTTCTCTGACAAGGACTGCTTGCTCTTCCTCTATTCTCTGACAACTTTTAATATTCTGTGCCACACTTAAACAGTAGACAAAAAGAATATTACTGTACGTTATCCATCCATTTACTTGTTAAGTCCTAGGAACACCCACCAGACAGGACCTACACCACTCTCTAGGGCAGGAAGCACTTCATGGTTTTACATATTTAAGAAACTGTTAGAGGACTGTTTCTTAAGTTAATAGTCTTGGTTCACAATAAGGGGCCACAAAGTGGGATATAGATGGACAAAGCACTCCTGAGAATAACGAAGATTCGTTCACCGATCAGACCCATATTCTTATTTTGTTCCTCCCCTCTGCCTTTCTTTTCCCCATTTACAGATAGACTAGTTGGAAAATTACTTACTACTCAATAACGCCCTCACTACAAAAATCCCAAAGGCGGTCTCTAAACCTACCATTTTTTCACCAAACCCTTGTGGTGTACATGAGGGTTCTGCGTGTATCGGTTGTTCGGTCCCCCTTAGAATGCTTTATTTTATACGTTTACTCTACACATTCCTATTTACTTAAGTACAGGTTTAAATAATACTCTGGTCGAACAAATGAAGACAATCAGAACTTCCAGAAGTGAAACTGCTTGAACTTTGTAACTGGTTCCCAATACTATCAAAGCTTTAACAAAATCGGCATTTCTAGTTCAGATTGTTTTTTTAAGTTTCAGTAATTTTTTTAAGTTTCAAAGCCTTTCAGACAGTTTCTATACACTGAAGATGGCCTTTTTCTAACACCACCTCAGAAATGGAACAAAAAGACTATTACACCTCATCTCTTGCCTACATTAAGCCTTTCTTTGAAGCATCACTTTGTAACAAAACTTGCTAGCTACGCTAAATAAATCAACAGCTATTAAGGCTTTCAAGTTATTAGCTTATTACAGTAGCTACTTTCTAATTCTTATGCTCTGCTTCAACTCCTAAAAAGGCCTTTTGTGTTGTAGCACCGCAACCCAAAGCTGCTGGGAAATGGGAGGACAGCTTTATTGTTCAACAGCTCCTGGCTCCCTTGGGTTTGACTTCTTTTTCCTTTCCTTTTTTTTCCTTCCCTCATTTGGCTGAAGACACAGGCAATCTATGCTTCATGATAGTTAAGCAAATCGTTAGGTTAAAGTACTTGAGGCTGACAGAAAGTGTAAATGATTCTCATTATCTGCTGAAGGATCCAGTTGGGTGAACCTGCGCAGGTGGGTGTTTCAGTGGGAGCTGGAGGGGAAAAGTGCTCCATCATAGGATGAAACTGTGCGGTTAATTATCTTGAGCTGAAGCAATTGTTATTTAACAAGGAAATTATAATTTGTCACAATAAACTGGAGAATGGCAGTTAGCTAAGCCAGCTTAGCTTTTTTTTTAATTTTATTTTTAAGTTTGTTTAAAGAAGTCAACTAATCTGCTTAAAAATGGGGAAGAGCATCATTATCAGACACTACCGGTTCATCAAAGCACTTGAGTGCATTCCTGGATCCCCATTGAAGTCAAGGGCTTTATGCATTTATTTAAAATTAAGAATGTGTGTAACTGCTTTTCTCAATCACAGTCAAAACTGCTGCAGCCCTCACAAAAACTCATTTGGTCAACATGTATAAAAAAGTTCAATTTTACTTCAACGAAGCAAAACTTTATCCAAATCAATGTCATAACGTAAGATCCACACTTTAAGATCTGTATGCAAGGCACCTCACAAGCAATAGAGGTAGACCACTTCACAAAAAATATTTCTGTAAAAAAGAAACCAAAAGGTTGGTACCGCAGAGGGAGATGTGTTGCTCTGTCATCGGTAGGGCAGAGATCTATTTACAAAGGTCTGGTATCTGCGTAGGAAAAGTGATGCACAGGATCACTCCTGGCAACTGATAGGCTAAGAAAGAACAACTTGTGATTTACAAGCACAGTTCTCTAGCTAGGAAATGGGAAAAGAGGTTTTCTGCCTTAGTGTGATGTATTGCTGTGAATCATAATGCAAATTAAATTATGATTACAACAAACTAAAATGATAGTTATGGGAAAAACTGTAGCAAAAAGCAAAAGTCTCAATATACAGTTAGAAATACAATATCCCTTTAAAAAAAAACAGGGTAAGAATAACAGGAGCAATGATACAAGCAATTTGTCAAGCCTGAGAATAAAGAAAGGTAACTATCAATAAAACTTTAGGAAAATTACAGAGACTGTTTTTATTTTTTAAAAAGGGATACTGCATCTTTAAAACATGTAAAATAGTAAGTCACCCGTATTCTACTTACAGATAGTAGGAGTAAGAATAGTAGCTCCTCCTGGCAAGCAAATCACAGACAGTGGAAAAAGAGAAGCAATGGTGAATGAAAAGCGTGACTCTGTCACATTCAATAAAGCAGAGAAATGTGCGTTTAAAAAAAAAGTTGAAAAATTCATGTTTCTTTGGTTAGCATTTCAACTTGCTCATGCACAAACTAGCCTTACTTTGCCATGCAATTAAAAAAAATACACTAGCATATAAAAATGATGGTTTTTAGAAAGATCACTTGAGAAAATTACATGCTGAGATTTCATTTAGTGCCAAAAAATTTGAAAATTAAATGGATTGTGTATTTTCAACATGCAGTTCAGCATAATATAATGATTACCGCCTAGATGTCATGAGAAATGAACAGCTGTGTACAAATCTTGTGCAGTAAATATGCTTTTTACTTTTCAGTGACAAAAACTAAAGATTCCATTAATAAATACATTTAATCAGAAAACAAAATTTCATGTCATTCATTTTAACATCTTTATCGGTACACAGGTGTATACATATATGTTTGTATGAGTATTATATGTAGCTATATGAGTACACACATTTTAAAGAATGCACGTTTACAACAGATATGTGTGTACCGACATATATACCACACATTTCCTGAATGCAAACATATGCTCTCTAATTTAAAATCTTACAACTGGAAATGCTGATGTAGTCATGCTAAGCATTAAAAACATGGAAGGTAAACAAATGGAAGGAAATGAAGGACATCTGGAAATAGTCCAACAATGACTTTGAAAATAAAAATGGCATTGCTTGTTAAAGATGCAGTATCCCTTTTCTTAGTTGGTTTGATTACTCCAGTAAAACTCTGTGAAGAGCTGGTAAGAGCTTCATTCGGGAAAACTTCAAACCAATTTGTACAAAATGATCAGGCAAAGCCTAAAACATCTCAAGCTTGTCAACAAAACTGCTTAGTACTCCATTTTTCAAGAAAATGTAATGCTGAATTTAATCAGTTTGAGATAGCGATGGCTGTGCATACGACTTAATAAACCAATGAAAATGCAGAAACCATTGTTTTATTGACTTTTCTGTGTAATAAGCTGTGGTCAATTCAGGTACCAAAAGGGATACTACATAACGGATCACCGAATATGTACACTACAGAAGATGATTCAGACGGATCGGTTTCCAGTCCCACCACAACTAAGTGAAGTGTGTTTATGTACGTGTGCATGTGTCAGCTGTTCCTGGCTTTGTGATACGATTTGCCCTGACAGACGGATCGGTTTCCAGTCCCACCACAACTAAGTGAAGTGTGTTTATGTACGTGTGCATGTGTCAGGGTTTTTACAGCTGTTCCTGGCTTTGTGATACGAATTGCCCTGATTCACTAGATGGACTGAATTTTCAAGCTCAGATATACAATGGTTTTCTATGCTTTTTGTAAGAGACCTTGACTAAAGCTGGTATTAAAAAAAAACCTGCCCACTTTCCCCAAGCTGGGGGGAGGGAATGGCACACCTATAGCATACGCAATAGACAACCAATTAAGCTATCATGATGAAAAATTGCCAAACATTAAAGATTCATTAAACAGGTTAATTTCTCACCTATTTGGAATACAAAATAGTACAGGAATTTAGAAATGTTATGGGCTTTAGAATGATGATCAAGTATCATTCCTAAGAGGGTACTGACTTCACGGGCTCAGAAAAGGGATGGGGAAAAAAGGGGAAAATTTAAAATATCATTTCATGGACATGATTAACTTACTTTTATCAAACAATTCAACAGGGAAAGTATGAGTCTAAAAGGACTCTGAATGCAAGAGGTAAAAAGGATAGGAAAAATGAACACACTGAATTTTAAGCTGCTTTTTTTTTTATTACCTGCAAAACTAGTCAATCCCATCTGGAAGTGACTGACAATCTATAGTGGTAGACAGTCTCTCTCGCTCACACACACACACGTGCACACACACAGAGTCTTCTTTTATACATACAGGGACCACTGCAACACGCACTGAGAAGATGATACTCCCCAGCACGTACCTTGGAATAAAGCTATAAAATAGACATTTCTTCCTGAAAGCTGAAAAACAACTTGGTTTTTGTTTTTCAAAAGTTGTGTAAACAAAGCAAACTGTCTGACTCTATGTCTTTTTCTGCATATGATGAGTTGGACCTTTTGCATATGTGTTAATTCTCAACCACAGAGGTAAACAACAGAGAAAAGTAAAAGCACTTTTGGGAAAAATCACATATGTAGCTAACTAACACAGAACACTATAAGCATACCTAATGTTTCTAATGCAGACGTTTCTTCTCCAAGTTATATATCTCCAGGGATAATTGTAAAGAGGCAATAAATTAAAAAAATCTAATGCAAACCAGTAATTATAACATATAGAATGATCTTAGGTACAATTTCAATTTTTTTTCTTAATCTTTAAAAATAACAGCAAGCTGCATTTCAGAAGAACATTT
Source organism: Cariama cristata (assembly GCF_000690535.1). Lineage (NCBI taxonomy): Eukaryota > Metazoa > Chordata > Aves > Cariamiformes > Cariamidae > Cariama > Cariama cristata. The sequence continues at coordinate 165,150 of NW_009628349.1, read as the reverse complement.
GCAACATTTACAAATACATATTTCACTAGGAATTCTGCAAAAGGCAAGGGAAGGCAACGCACACACCACGGGAAGACAAAGGTCTCCTTCTACCCAAAAGAAATCAGCCGGTGCCCTGCAAAGGGGACCCACTAGGAAGGGGTGGCACGGAAAGAGAGGAATTGTTGCGATGCTATAACTACTGATTTATAGAGCCGTATTATGAACTTTTATGACAAGTTAAAACGCTTGCAACTACGGGGAAGTCGAGACTTAAAAACTGACCGAGCAATAAGGTAGCACAAGTTACTACAGGTAGGAGCATTTGGATGCGGCGTTAGCATTGTACAGTGCCAGAAGATGGCGATATTGCTTATTGCCTAAGAAAGCACTGAAAAAATTAAAATTCATTCAAATTAATACACTTTTAAACAATTTCATGCACTAAGGACTCGGTAGATAATTTTACAGTGATGTGGTAAGACTTTTAAGAAAAAATTCCAGGTTTACAAGAGCATAAATAGAGGTATAAAATTACATTATTTTGCAAGTTGGATAACATACAGATACAAGTAACTCATTAGAGCTGCATATAGAAAAATCAAATTCATTAGGTGATTACAACATGAAAAGTGCAATAAGTTATTCTTTTTTTCTCTGTTTTAAAAAAATAAAAGGCTCCATGAATTTCAATTCCACCCATTTTAATATTATGCACACTCCTCCAACTGCAACTTAAAACTACTTGGAAATAAATATGAGAAAATGTATAGCTATCGGATCCCAAATATAAAGAAACCCTCTCTTTAAATCCATCATAAGAATCACAGCAAAAACAACAGGAAACACAAAGAACTCCTCTAAAAACTGTTGTGAGCTACTGGTCCTGAAACTTCTTTTTTAAAAAACACCTGTAAAAAATACTCATTTAGTTATTGTTTGATACTGAGGAAAAAAAGAGGGATCAGCGCAGATCATTTTCTTACCTTTTTTTGACGATCAATATGACAACAAGGAGAAGTAGGATGAATACCAGAATTCCAGCACTTATTCCTGCTATTTTCACCACTCGATCTGTTTGTTTAGCCGGATCCGGAATCACCTCAGGTTCTTCTGTTGCTGCTGCTAAATGAAACAAAAAAGAAGCTGCTTAAACATGTAAGCACTAGAGACAAGAAAATCATAATTGGTGATAATTTCCAAATATGTGTGTGTTTTAATACAGTAGCCAGAATATAGATACATGCATCATGTGTTTATACATCTACACATACGTATATAGACATACTATAAATTTCAATCTATATGCCATACATTTGCAACACCAAGTACAGGACTATATATGTGTGTATACAGGTGCGCATATATATACATAAAACTTCATGTATACAGAAGTGCATCTGGATTTCCAAACAAGTTACTGTATTACAAAGCAGAAGACAAAGCAGAGCCAATCTATCCACCTAATCACCATTACATCCTTTGATGTTATTTTTTCAGATGTTAAATACGGAATATTTCACATTGACTAGTGAGATCACATTAACTCACAAACAGTAAATTAAATTCTCTTTTCCAGGCTGCAGCCGGCACCCTGAACTCTAGTCCTTCTCTCCTTCACCCAATTTCAGTCCACCTTTGTGTATTAATCCACCTTACAGCATCTGGCCTGAGATCTCCATTCTATTGGGAATTTTGATTCTCCGAATAAGGTCATTCACAAAGCCAAGCCTAAAGTCAGCAGTAGTTTTATTTCTATTTATAAATCCCGAAAAAAAAATAAACTCATGGCTCTACACAGAGATGAACCACTCTGTAACACAGCTGAGTGGGCTGAGGCCACAGGTTACAGCAGAGAGGAAAACAGAATCACTACGAAAGCACACAACCATTCTGTCTGCGCCTCTTTGCATCACAGCCCAGTGTGCAAAGGATCACGAACATGGGGTTTTCTAGCGTGGCAAAAAAAAAAAAAATATATATATATAAATAGGTTTCAGGCAGGGGTAAAATCCCATGAGGTGTTTAGTTGTACAATAGGAAACGGCTCTTCAGTTCTCTAGTTCTTACTTTCTAAGGCTGTGGCTTAGACTTTGCCTTTCCCTGCTCACAGGCACGGATGGGTACGTGTGCTTGCTCCCTCTCCGACCCTTCTTCTCTCACTCTCCACCCAGCATGCAGCAGATGCCACTTAACCTCTCCCCCCTCACAGCAGCTGCAACAGTAGTTACAAGCTGTTGGCATCATCATGCCTATGTCATTACACCGAAAATGTCCTTTACTCTGAAACTAGGATGCTTTTCAACAGACCATCAAAACAAGCAGAATGAAAAACGAGGAGAAGCCACACCAGAGAAAGACTACAGCTCCCCTAAAAATCTGGTCCATAGGCCTTTCAGAAAGCCAGTGTAGTCAGTGCCAGGGACAATCAGTATCTACTATTTTCTGGTTGTCACCATGTTACTCAGACCGTTCCTATTCGGGGGTTCCATGTGCAGGAACCCATATTATCTTTTGAGGGAAGGATCATGCTGCTGTTTAAAATCACTCTTTATTACTTCCTTCTGTAATCTCCATCTCAGCAGTATCTGAACCACTTACTAACAACTTACCCTCAGCACAACCTTCTGAGTTAGGAACGTGCTCTCTTCCAGACACCCATGCAATAGCTAGGCAGACAGTGAGAGATCTGGCAGCGCTTTAATCATAAAACTTAATCATCATCATAAGACTTCATCATCATAATCACCTCTCTCCCCTACAGCATGAACTCTGTCTGCTGAGAAATACTAAATGCTTCCTCCTTTGTGTAAATATCTGCCTGCACGCACACTTGCATACATAACCTGCATGGACTCAATGCTATATATTTAGTTCGTATTCTGTGTGTTGTTGAGGTGTCTGGGGGTAAGAGTCAGGATCAGGGAAGCGGTGTGTGCATGTGTAGTTGCGTACACACAATACATACACACAAGCTCAAATTAATGGTGGATACACATATGATGCTGTCTAACAGAGGAAACGAGGGGGATGACTTTTGAGGTGGAACTGGAAGAAGAAGGTGTTTGAGATTCTCAGTGCTTAAAATGAATCAACTCCCAGTCTACTATTAGCTGGGCTGGATGTGACAAATACATTTGATAAGCAGTAAAGCCAAAAGGCCAATCAGTAGAGTCAAAAGACCACTCAAAGCTAAAATATAAACGGCTTTAGATGCCAACGAGAAGAAAACCTCATGTTTGCTGTATGAGGTACTGAGAAACAGCAGGGATGTGGGAATGGCAGCGAGAGGAGCATGCAGGAGTGGGAGAGCTGCTGTGTCTGGAATGGCCACGAGTACAACGTGAGCACCGCTGGGGAGCTCTGACCTAGCAAAGGTAAGAACTACTCAAGCTGCAAAATAACTAAGGCTTGAGCAAGAGATTTAGTTGTGTGGATGGAGATTTAAAGGCCAAGTCTTTGAGAGATTTCAGAATATGAATCATAAGGATTGGACGTGACCTGAAGACACACTTTAAAATTGAAGGCTCAAAAATACATCCAAAAGTACAGGCTTTGAGCCTTGATCAGGACAGCGGTATTTTCACAGGCATATTAGTGAGAGATGAGAGAGTAGAGAGGAAAGAATAAGAGACCTGTCTCTCACCTCCCTGGAGAAAGATAGGACCATTATTGCTTGATAGAGCAACCTGCAATACAGGTGCTTCTCAGAGTCATGTTTAAAATTATTGCTTGGCCACTCACAGTGTTATTTCATTCAGAAAAGTTACTTTAGAGAACAACTATACACTTCTCAGAAAATCTGAAGGCAAGGTTACTGAGGGAACTTAACTTACTCGCCTAACGTAGGCACTGGTGTTTTATTACATATTCTGTAAGAAATGATTCAGTCTGGATCATCAGTACCTGTTCAAAATGCAGCTCTCTGTCCAAGATTTTAGAACAACAGTGGAAAGCCAGGAAGACACCAACTGCTTGTCCATTTATTCTGGTTTCCTTATACCAAGGGGTTTGAAGTAAGAGACAGTAACTCATTGCACAAACTTTAATGCTGCTTATGAGATAAAGCTGGTGCCCACTAGAAATGTACCACAGAGTCCGAAATTAGTGGAGAAAATTTATATTGAATAGTCATAGACTAAGCAAGTGTATAACCAGTGGTTGCGCCTCCTATATCCAAAATGCTAAAATCTATGGGCAAAATGCTACCCCTCTCCCCAGTATCACCAGAAAAATTGCTTTTGACTTAAATGAAGTCAGGATTATCATATGTATGCTTCCAGCAACAGATATACATGCATTCTCTAGACTAAATGTTACATTTGGAGACTATATGAAAGCAATTATAGATATAAATCACACTGTAATCTATTATATATGTGTTGTACGGGCATTGTATGCAATAAAGTACACTATTATGAGGAAGCCATTGAACGTAGCATAGAATCATTTAATGAAACTTATGAATTTGAAAGTATTTTGTATTACTTGCATTTTAATTTTGATAGTTCCAAGCATACTGTAATAAGCATGTATGAGCTTACACATACACAACCAAAGGACAAAACCACAAAACCCTTGTGCCTATATATTAACCTTATATGTATAAGCCAGTGTCTGCTGGTTGCTGATTGCACAAGGACTACAGCAGCAAGAGAAATTCTGCTTACTCTGAGAACTTGCTCTCTCTGTCATCCAGACTACAAGACTGTCAGAATTTTTCTTTCTCTGAAGCGGCTCTTCTATAGGCTGAATTGCTGGTTTTGCCAAACAAAGCAACTCAGCTAACCAAGGCTTCACCAAGGGCAAATCTTGCCTAACCAACCTAGTGGCCTTCTATGACGGAGTGACTGCATCAGTGGACAAGGGACGAGCTACAGACGTCATCTGCCTGCACTTCTGTAGGGCCTGTGACACGGTCCCCCACAACATCTTTCTCTCTAAATTGGAGAGATACAGTAGTTAAAAATGGAATTATTTTGATAATTGGAGTTAACTACTGTGTATTCTAAAGATGGTAAAAATGATCTAAAATTATTTAAGTTATAAAAACACCTGCTTTACTAATTCCTAACATTCCTTTTTAGTAATCTTTGTGAGGTAACAGAATGATGATCTTACAAAAATGGACTCTCTATTGGCTATTAATTCCTTTGGCCAGCCTTACTCTAACAGACCTTCAATTAAGTGTTAATTTTTACAGTATCCTTGCCTATTACTACGTTTTTCACAATTTGACCCTGTAAGTCTAAGAAGAGAGAATCCTACAGCTTTCAACCAGTGCAAACTCACCTTGCATAAAATTTGCAAGAAGAGTTTCTGATCTGAAACACAGAGTTAAATACATTTTCCCTCCCTATAAGAATAGCTGCCTACACAGAAGATTTATGAGCTAGACTGGGAGAACATTGGATTTAGCAACTTATTCACTTGCCTTTCTTCTGAACTAACGAACAGCAACAGCAATCATATCCCACAGTCCCATTCACAAAGTTCATAAAATAACTCGATCCAGTGATTCTGGCTCTGCACATTGCCAATAATAGTCACCATATAAGAAGTAATTTTCCTTGTTTTCATAGATACTTAAGGACAATATTCAATCAGTTGGCTTCCATGATCAATAGCATGAAGTTTAACTGTGAACAGCACTAAATTAGACTAGGATTGCTAACACTTCTACGGACAGTAAAATTCTAAACAGTTGGTGAGGTAAAGTCCATCTTACTCTCACAATTTCCTGATGTATTTAATTCCTCTAATATTTTTAATCATGTTTTTAACCAAATACACCTAAAAATCCAACACCCACTTCTAAAATTGAATGTATGTGTAACATTCATACTTAATTCTTTAAGAATACTGTGGCATAAGGAATCCAGTCACGGCACATATTGCTTTCCTGTCTTCTCCTTCCTTCTGTGGTACAGAATTTATACACAGCCTTGCAAAATTGTCAGAGAATTTATGAGACTCAGCACAAAATCTATTCACCTGTAACTTACTAAGGAGATGGTGTTGGAATCAAGATAATGATATTCTACTCGCTCATCCAAACAAAAGTACTCAAGCAGAAAATTCTGGTAGGATTTCACAGGGCTGCTTGTATGGTACCACTTAGAGAACAGGCAGCCTTCTAAGAGAGAGCTTTTAAATCAGAGGTTTTGAACAAGATTTTATACGTAACCTTCTCACCATACCATTTGACTCTCTTAACATTCACAGCATTTTATGTTGGGTTTCCTTTGTGTGAGCGAGGGAAGAAACTCTGTTTTATGCATGATTAAAGATGCTATTTTATTACACTGCATTTTCTTTGAATGTTAATTTCTGTTTATGGCAGGTCTTTGAATTCTCACAAACTGGTGTTATTGCTGCATAGCTTGATATTCAAAATAGCTCTGCTCAGGATAATCTGTTCTGCACCTTTGTTATGTGGCATTCAAAGACTTTTAATTAAAACCAGGAATGACGTCTGAATGAGTTCAACAAGGTAACATCAGGATAACATTAAATGAAATTGGAGTTCCAGCCATCTCTGGAGATATGTCAGTCTACCACCTGAGAAAAGGGCTCTTAGAGAAACTGAGATTCTCGAATGAGTTTGTTTTTTTTTTAAGACCGGTCTGCCCTGTGTTTTAATCTTCTGCCCAGAAAGACCATTCTGTCTCCATCAGTTTTGTTTTGTTACTTCTTTGCTAAAATGATAATCATTTTGCAATTAAGGAAATTTTTACAAGTCTGAACGTTAATTAATAAAATCAAGTTCAGAGAGAGAAGATCCATAACCTCTTTTAGCTTAATTATGCTAAAAAAGTCTCAGCTGATTCTATTTGATGAAAATACTTGAATGTGCTTTTTCAGGGATGAGAGAGATTGGATGTGCAACCTGTTCCAGCAAACTGTGCACACAATTCATGAGGTCTTACAGATTTCCTCATGTGAGTCGGTTTGGTATGCTGCTGGACTCCCTTTAAGATTCTTCTTTTTCAGGTTGAAAGGGAAAGGGAAAGGAATTTCTGGGAAAGAAATCCCCACAATTCTCCCTTCTCTCTGTTTTCCAAAGAGCTTCTCTCTTGGAGTACAGCTTCTGGGAGATGAAGGCATGCCAGAAATTCACTAGGGTTTGGGTACATCTAAGCCGTTGCTTCCAGGACTTCAAATTATAGCTTTTTAGGGTAGCATTACGAAAAAGAAAAATGGTACTTGATTATGAACCAAATACGTGATTCCTTGAGCTGTGCTTTGAAGTGTCAGGTTCATCCCTGTCACCATGGTAACCAGGGTCCAGGGCTGCCCCAAGGACAAGCGTTGAACAGGCTCTGCTGGTGGAAAGGGGGATGCTCAGCACCACCAGCTTCTTCTCCGCACCCCTCCTGACAGCGGAGGGTAGCGAGGTGATGCTTAGATAAAATCTGCTGCCTCATTTCATGTTGCAACATACTGCACCCATCTTTGTCCTCACGTGTGTCCCTCGCTGGGCGAAAGGGGGAGGTGTCATGGGTGCTACCAGCTATGCCTAACAGAGGGAGTTCTCAAGGTCCCAAAGCTTTGTGATCCTATAAGTTAAGCCCTCGTATGAAAAAAATAGGTATCGCTGTTTTTTACATAAAAGGTCATTGCTGCAGAAATGGATAGAGACACTGTTTCATGGGCCCCTACGGCTCCTCCTGAAAGACCTTTTTGATTCCTCTCAAAGGATGGGTTACGTGCAAAAATGAAATAAGTACAGCTTCAGGTTAACTAATATAAGATGCTGTAGAAATTAAGCACAGAAAGTCCCACAGGTGGCTCTGCATACAAATACGGTATCAGGTAAACAGGTGACCACCTGCTTACACATCCTGCTTCCAAATAATGCAGAAAAATATCCTGAGCTTATGCTACTGGATGCTTTTTCAAATACAAACATGCAGCTCATAAATATTTATATGCATTTTAGTTAATTAAACAAACTAGCACAGCATATCTTGCTACACAATAATGAGAATGCTACCTGGAAATTCCAGTATATTATATACATTTATATATAAAAGACTGGTTCCTGACTGGTATCGCTAAGCCTTCACGAGTGTAGATATATATTGTTTTGGTAAGTCATATATAATAATAATAAAAAAAAATCAATTCCATTTTTACTACTCTCCAGGACTTTCAGAACAGTCCATTTTCTGGTATTACTTTGGCAGGAAACTACAAGGAAAACAGAGTCAGGTGAACCAAGTGTCTGCTGCTACTAGGGACTGAAACTAAAATTAATGAGGACTTACTTCTGCAATGTTCCACTGAGAAGCAATTTAAATTCACAATGACTACTCTGAAAACAGTAACGTCCATGAATTTATCACCAATTATGAAAGAGTTGACCTTAAAAGATTCAGAAGGATCAAGTGAAGAAAGTGCTGAATCCTTTTGCTTCACTAGCCGTGAAACCTTGGGCAGGTGCAGACGAAGAGAGTCAAAGCTGGAACAACGCTGAGCAGACAACGTCCCAGCACCACTCTGCCCTGCTCTCCACAGGTCACGTTGAAAGAGCACATTAGTGCCTTCGATGGATTTCTACTACATCTGCCACCAAGATGTACCGCTTGTGCGTGTGCTTTGTAGGCCCTTTACTATCTTTCAAAGTACGGCAAGGACAGGATTCAGTTATAGGGAATGAAGATGTTCAGTGCATCTGATAACCTACAGGTTGTACAGCTTTTGATTTGCAAGTTACTATCTTCATGCAAGAAGCAGCTGTTTATGTAGAGATAACTAAGCTAAGCTTTAAGCGAGCTGGCTCAGTGATGCAACCGTGTCCCTATGACATAAAAAGTTCTGGGTGAATGCAGATGGCAACTGTGACAAGGTATTTTACACGGGGGTATAAGTTGAAGTTATGCCATCAGCTTCTAGTTCAGTTGTTTTAACTGGGACAGGACACAAGATAAAGATCTGGGCTAAGGCTTCTGAAATGGCACCTCTGAAAGCAAAGACCAAACTCCAAGGTCGGAGGAACAGGGCCCTTCCCCGTCTTGCAGCAGCGCTGCCTAAGAGAGAGGAGACTCCTCTGGGCTGCAGCCCATGACAAAGTCCGGGTGGCAGAGCTGTCCTTGCCTCTGGAACCCTCGACCCCAAAACGTACAGAACAAATGATGCTGGGTTTACACAGTGGAAGTATATCCCGTGGATAAACTGGAGTCTACTCATTAGTTTATTTGACACCCGAAAATCCATGACACAACCTTTCTTCTCCCCTCCTCTTCCAGCCTGCCTCACCTTCAAAACAAATGAGAACAAACATTTGAAAGGAATCAGAATACTGTACTTTGGGGGTTTGGTACTGTGTTTTTTCAATCTTTGAAGTTCCCTCTCAGGTCATAATTTCAAAACTGTCACCAACAGTGCAAAGGCTAGAGACTTACCCTGAAAAAAATCCTAATCTGTGCTAGAACTCAGGCTTTAGAAAGCTACAGGATCTCCTAAAATATAAATTGTGAACAATACTAAGTGCTTGTTCCAAAATACCAGGTCTCATCCTGCAACAGCTGCATGTTTGAAATGTTGGAAAAATAAAGAGAAATACCTAACACATTCTTTTTTTTTTTTATTTTGAAATCTTGTTAATTTTCTTTGTCTTGAAAAAAAAAAAATCAGTTTTCAGAATAAGCCTTTCTTGAGCCACTTGATGCAATTCTTTCAGTAGCCAATACAGCAGTAGAGATCTAAAGACTCAAACCAAATTTTTTCATTGCATGTACCAACAGACCTTGAAAAGCATACATAAAAAAACAGTTGCAGAAAAACACAACGTGCATGCTGTAAAGTATCGGACTGAAACAATGAATCTAAACCATTATTTCTCCCTGACTTTCTGGAAAGGGGTATTGGTCGAGAATGGTCCTCTAACACTCTGATCCACCTGATCACAACCATTTAGCAACGACTTGTTGGATGGGCTGTTACCATTTCTTAAGGTCACTATGACTACTTCCTAAGTGTGATGGGTCTGTTGTTAGACCTGTTGTAGCATTTTTTCCTGAGAACATATAAAGGCAGCCAACCTTTTGGTAATGAGATCATTTATGAAGGTTTGTTGGGGTTTTTTTTGAGGGGTGGGGGGGGAGGAAGTGTTACTGTTTGGCCACATTACAAATTAATCAACTTTGAAGTTTTAGTCTGAACAAACAGCCCACTTTCAAAAACATGTGTTTTTGAAAATAAATTCTCACTTGATGTTAGTTATAAAATTTCAACTATGCAAAACACTGCATTAAGAAGTTATCTGGTTTTGACAACGACTCCTATATGGCTTGTTAGCTCAGAATTAAACCTGAAAATTACTCCAAAAGCAATGTTTGGTAACAAACATACAAAATTACCTCATCTTTATGTGCCTTTCCACCAGGTAACTTTTAAGAAGTTCAGCAGAGAAAGTACACTGTAATGATCGTTATCACTTATATATGCACACAACATGGTTTATGGGGAAAAATATTACTCTCAAATGTCAGAAGTTCCATTTTGCTATATTTATTGAAAATAACATTCTGTGAATAACTTCTGCTAATTTAAGCAACTATAAAATTCTAAGTGAAAATTTACTGGTAGTGTAGGAGTTGCAGAGTTATTGCAGACCTGTGCAATTACACTGAATGAAGCAAAGACAGCCTAACCCTCCTCCAGCACAAAGCTGCAAACTCTCAACCCAAACTATACTCGCACTAGCTCAAAATACAGAAATTCTCAAGATGAAAAATTATCTTAGATTAAATGCAGTGCTAATAACATTGAGGATGGAATTGAAAGACAACGGCAATGAGGAGGAACAGAAATAGTGTTTCCTTCATCCTTTCAAAAAACCCAAACCCACACAGATTAAAGTCTATACAGTGCTAAAACTAGTCTTTAATAGCACCCATCAGTTATTATTTGCCATTCAGAATGGCAAAAAGTGAGAAAATACACAGAACCCCCTCCAAGAAAACAAATGGTTAATTCTTCCTTTGGAGTTAGGTTCCAGTTTTTCCAAATCCACATAGATTAAAGTTTATACAGTGCTACCACTAGTCTTTAATAGCACTCATCAGTGATTAGTAGCTCAGATTCTTACACCATGACTGGCAGCCTTCAGTATTTTGTTTCCTGTAAAATTTGGTACTTTTTCAAATAAAGTGAAAGAGTAAATATAAGTACCCTTAAAGAATCAAAGATGCTTTCTTTCACATGAACTCTATTCTTCCATCTAGAGAAATTTTTTGCAACCTCTTCAGTTATACTGAGTATTTTCCCTGACATGATTCAGTGTGTTACAGGAGTCCACTGAGCGAGCTGGGAAACAACACAGGATGAACTGGTGTGCAACACCGATGGCAGAGAACTTTCCTTCTCTTTAAAATCTTCCCACCTGAAGAGCATCCACTCTCAGAAAGTTACATGAGTCAAAACTCTTGAGGTTTTCCTGAACTCCTTAGCACTAATAGGTGTCCAAGCAGCTGGAGGTCTGGGAACATTAGGGAAAGGCAAATATCCTCTTCCAAACCAACTGGGTATCACCCAGCTGCACATTGCAGCGGACTGCGAGAACTGTCTCAGACATTACTCTAATTATGCAGTTGTTCCCAAATCTGCTTATCCAAATACATCTGAAAGGCCTTATGTCAGCACTTTAAGCTAGGCCACCTGATTTTGCACTGAAACATCAAAGGAGCAGTGCTTACCCACCCCAGTCTACCAGCTGCGACGCGAGGGCAACAGCCTTTAGCTGCCTGAAAGCTTTGACATCTTCTGCTACACCAACCATTTGCAACACAAACATGTTACCTAAGCCTTAAACCCTGCGTAAGAAGTCACAAGCCTGTTTATAGGCTTGTTTACTGCATTTGACATCTAGAAATGCAGTTGTAATGGCACTGCAACAACATGCAGATACTGCAATGACAACTGTGTGAATAAAACACATTGATGTTTGCAGCTGTGGGGAGAATGCCATTGACTACTGAGTTCAGATCAGGACCTGTAATGACATTAAAAGCCTTTCATATTGTGTCATTGCCTCTCTTTCTACATATCCCTATATTACTAATTTTTCAAAGAAACTTTCAAGCAGGAGGAAGTGGTGGCAGTCCTGCAGACTGCAGGACAAAACATGCCTGCAAGAAAGACGACTGTTAATGTGAACTGCCACCTTCTGAACCTCCGGTTTTACTTTTTTTCCACATTTTTTTCTTTTCATACAGAAGTCTTGTTGCCTTCAAACCTTAAACTCTAATAAATTTTCCTCTTCTGAAAGAAAAAAAAAAAGAGACTTTGTTATTTCCATTATTCAAGTAAATACTCACACAAAACTGTGATGGTGGAACCAGATATATTAAAAAGCCTCCATGATTAAAGTTAGATGAACGTTTTATATCTGGTATTACACTGGTTCATAAAAAGCAAAGATGAATCAGTTTTTAATTGCACAAAGCTTACTCTGACAGAAGGCAGCCAGGCTGTAGGAAAAGTAGTACCGAGTTGTGCAGTATGCAGAACTAAAAGGTATCAGTTTGAAAGTGGATTTGTGGCCCCCTCGGCTGTGTGTTTTGTGGGTAGCCGAGCATGTAGTTGTTTCTATCCAGAGGATGAAATTAGCAGCTCTGTATTGGATATGCCTTGGGCTGTTGCTTTCCCAGCTAGCTTCTCCAGGAAAACACAACTGTATCAAAGGGAAAAAAAGAATGTATCTAACAAAAGCTTCAAATTCACAAGAAGTCAAAATAAATGAAGCCAACTATAACATGCAAATATTGTATTATGATTTATGTAACGGTTTGCTAGCAAAGAAGATTACCGTACTGGTATTTATGCTTTAAATCTGGTTTTAGGGTTTTCAGTCAGTTGTGATCTGATTAAAATGTGACTGATTTGGAGGAGAAAATCACCTTAAACTGAAGGAGTGCCAAGAACTCTTGCAGATGAGGTGGCAAAAAATATCTATACTGAGGCACTGAGTTTTGCTTAACAATGAGCAAAAACAAATTTGCATTTTAAAATAAGAACAAAAATTGAATTAAACAAGGACTGACATTAAAACACTGTGCTCTAGTGTTCAGAGACACAGGTTAAGACACACCTGTATGTATCTCATTTAAACTGTCCCTTTGGCAAAACGTGACTTGCGATTTGAAACACACAGGCCACTCCACAGTGGGAGTTCCCACTTATAAGCGGGTATTCCTCACCATCCACATCGAAAATGACCTTTCTTCTCTTCAAGGAAGCAAAAAATCGCTTTACTCTGTGACTAACTTGATACGAATTTAATGAATGATTCACTTCAGCTTCTTAGTCCTTAAAACCCAGGCAATGTTACCTATCAGCTTTCTTAGAGACAGCTAGCCAAAACATTCAAACTTGGGTAGATGAAGTCACCCTGACATAGTCAGACAGCATCAACACAGGAGATGACTTTTAGATGGCTTGAGCACCTCTCATAAATCAGAAGTACTGTCATATTTTAAAGAAAGTTTGAAAAGAAACGTACACCTGGGGAAACATATTAGCCAATCAATGCAACGCCACTACCTCCAGATAAGACCTCCTCTTGCCTGACGCTGCTGTAATAACAAGACCAGTAAGTATTACATGTAAAACATAGTGCAATCCTGTACGATCGTGTCTGCTACTTACAGAATATCCCAAAAGTAAAATTAAATACAAAACTGTTTGCATACGTCAAGAAATAGAAAGTAGAATAATAAGGTATTTCTGAACCAAACATTAACCAACTCGGTACTACATTAAACTTCATAAGAAACCTATAAAAGCATTTTTTGATCACTGAAACACTTTAGAAGGTAAAAGTTTATCTGATTTTTTTTTTTTAGCAGGACAAAACGCTGAAAAGGAAAAACAAGAAATAAAAATGCATTTTGATCTAAAATCACATATAACACCAACTTGTTTTCACTGTGCAATAAATACAAATCTTAGAAAAATCTATAGTATTCAAGGTCAATCGTCTTTGTTAGCTCTCTGATCATTTAGAGGTAAATACACCTACCGTTACTCCACTCAGAAAGCAGAAGGCACCTGATAATCTTTCAGTTTTGCAGACCCAGGGATTTTACTCTGTGTAACTGGTAAAAATAAATGTTCAATTCTATGCTCCCAACCTTGCACTGGGGCTGATATATTTCCACTCAGCTACATGAGATATTCTCCATGGAAAATAATTCCACCTTCTTTCACCTACAAAGACAAGTGCAACACTGTTGCTTGGGATGGTAACACCACACCACACACCGGTACAGCCTGGAGGTGGAAAGCAGCTTTGCAGAAAACAAGGAAGGAGAGAATTGATCTTGTTGCCATCTTCAGCTGCATCGTGGGTGGACAGATGTAGAGAAGACACGGCCAGACTCTGCTCAGAGAGATGCACAGCAAAAGGACGAGGGGCAACACACATGACTTGCAACAAGGGATATCCGAAAACAGATAGTAGGGGAAAAAGAAAAAGAAAAAAAATCACAATGAGGGTGGTAAAACACTGGGACAGGTGCCCAAAGAGGAGTCTCCATCCTTGGAGACATTCAAAACTCAGCTTGACAAGACCCTGAGCAACCTAATTTAACTTTCAATTTAGATCCAATTAAGCTGCATCTGCTCTGAGTAAGGGTTTGACCAGAGAACCTCCAGATGTCCCTTCCAACCTTAATTATTCCAAGATTCCTACTTCATGCATGAAGACATTGAGAAATCTGGTTCATCTCATTGTTCCATGTAGTCATTATTGCCTTGTTTTCATCAATAAATAAATGCGTGAAGCAATATTTTCTGAAATGCAGGGAATGCAGTTTTAACTTTGTATTTTTTCCAGTTTCGCTGTTTCACTTAGATTCATGTTTGAGGCTTTTCTCTAAGGCTGCTGCAATGTCAAAAACAACCCCATAAGACTCAATCAGAGATGGCTTTTAGGCACTTTTTAAAGTTGACTGTAGCTTTAAGCGTCTGGCCCTGAATTTTTAAGAAAAAAACTTATGCTCTGCTTTGCTAAAAGATTTTCAGTGGCTACTGATTGCCTGTAAAGATGAAGACTGATCTTCAGATCCTGCCTCTCAACCCATCAGAGAAGAGACATTAGATGAGTTAGCTCTTCCTTACCAGAAAGCATCTTGATCAGCTGATATTTCATTAAATGAGAAAGGGGATAGAAAGCACCCTTTCAAGCTATTAATATGGCTACATACTGGGTAAAAGAACTTACTGCCTATAGCCAGTGATTGCTTTCCTCTCTGAAATGGTCTCCTCATTTGCTTGTGGACCTCTCCCCAGGCCCCCCCCCCAGGGTCCCCCCAGGGCTGGAGAAACCCTGCTGTAAGAATGAGGGTGGAGATAAGAGAGGGGCGATTCAGGGTTTAGCGGCAGAAAGACAGCTTGTGGTTAAAGGAGCTGCCCTAGGTCTGCCAGGAGAATGAAAACACAGAGACATGGCAAGGGAAATGAGAAATGAAAAGAAAAATAGTCTGGAAAACAGATATGCAGAGCAAGGAAAACATAATGAAAAAAGAATTGGACCATTAGGAAAACAGAAAAAAGAAAAACACAGCAAAAAGGAAAACAGCAAAAGAAAGGAAGCATAAAATACAAAAAAGAAAAAAGGTAATAGTTGATATAGAAAATGCTCAAAATTCTTCAGTGATAAAAATAAATTATTTTCGATGAAGTCAATGATTTTTGGTTGTAAATGTCAATTTAACTTGGACTTGAATTGTATTCCCTTGCTACATAAACCCAGGTGATACACGCCAAGGAAAAGAGGAGCAAACCCAAATGTGGATCTCTGTGAGCAAAAGAGGCAGTTTCTTTCTTTCCTTCTTTCCAAAGGCACCACCCCAGACCTGTTACAAACATTACTCTGCGCACCCCAGAAGGGCCATCCCCTGCGCTGGTTACCAACGGGAACTCCAGGGGCTGCTACGCGTGCCGCCACCACACAAAACTACCATGCAACTCCGCAAAAATTGCCTGCCTTTCTGTGAGACGGGCAGAACAAGAACATAAATAGTGTTACAAATCATGACTGAAAAGTACTGTCAGATCTGCATGGAGTGATTTACAGCTCAACTTCCTTGTGATATATATTACCTCAGGTCACTGCTACTAAGTCTTCAACTTTAGTTGTAGTAAATATGTTCCTTTCAATTTCTTACTGTGCAGGTAAAAACCAACCAACTAATCAACGTCACTGAGATGAGGGAAGTGGTGTTACCTTCTACTTAACAAGAAAATATCAATGCTGACCTCATCATTTAACCTTCCCTTCACCCCCCCCCCAAATCAACCAACTCCTGCCTCAATCTATTGCACTGCTTTTACACTTGATGCTTCTTAGAAGGTTTTTAAGCCTGCATACTTTTTCTAAGCACTAAGAAATTATTTCTTAAAGTAATCTTTACTGACCAAATGAACGAATCGAAATCAGATTAAGCCTAAATATAACCAAAGCAAAACCAAAATTTCAGAGTCCATATACCATTTTTAAATTTTTTGTTATTAGTACTGTAAACACAGAGGAGTTTTTTTTAAAAAGCACAAACAGGTTTTTAAATTAAAAATGTTCCAGCTTGCTTCAAATATTCTCTACATTCAGCTACTCTTTTGAGACTTGGGAAATCAAACAACTCCATATGCGTCCAAGAGCAGACCTTCAGTTGAAATCAGCGGGACTATGTCAGGATGGACAAACGGAGGAGTGGTTCAGCTACTCAATACAAACTACTAAAAGAAAACACTTATTTCCAGTCTTTTCAACTTCTGCTTCATCAAATGTAGTGAATAAAGATGACAATTTAGACTTTAAGTTTACATAAAAGCAATACCTACTGCAAAATTTTTCGCCAATTTGTTAGATGTATTGGCTCTAAGCTCCCAGCAGAATCATACACAAAATATCTTGTTTTCATTCATTTACAGCAAAATGTATTTATGCCCACTAACCAAAAAATACTTTATTAAACATTCATAGATATTGCAGGTATTTATTAAATCAGTTTCATTATCAGAAGATATTTTTTATATAATATCAATTTTCTACCTGTTTATTGTGTGCTTGTAAAGCCTTTTTCAAGACACACTAAAATACATGAAATGTTTTACTGCATAGCAATACACTAACTAAATTTCGTTCTCCCTCAGCTCATTGACTTAACAATGTTTACTTAGTGAACGTGAATTCAAAACAAGTTTCATTGCATTGAACCATCTTACACTGATCTTGACTTTTGGCAAGGGTAAAAAGTACCATTAATATTTAAGAAACTTTAATTACAATTGCTGATTGAAAACCCAGTGACAGCAACAGCCAAAATCAAACCCTTTGCTTTGAAGAAGCCAAATATTCCTCATCCTGTAGCCCTAGAAGAATTAGCTTTTTATACTGGCAGATACTCCCTCATTAAAACCAAATATCCTTCTCCTACTGCATTGCCACCATGCCTGTGCTACTGCAGGTGGGCAACAACTCTACGAGACTCCTGCTCGGTGTTTTGCAAAGACCTTTCTCACATGTTTGGCCCATCAAATACTCTAGTTACAAAAGATTTCAGCTTGGATTTCATTCCTGTCTTTAACGTTGGATGAGGGAAGATTACAGCTGAGATCAGGGCGAGTTCGGTTCAGGGCTAGGTTATCTCTTCCTTTTCATACAGGGCTCCCTGGGCACAAGGGCCTGTTCCAGCCAGGATGAAATCAACAGGAATGGTTTGAAAAATCACTTCTAAGGTTAAAACCAGTCTTTTCACCTTGGCTAATATCTTAAAAATTTCAAGGAGGACGTGGGCAAAACAGTAAAAGAGTAGTAAACAGAGGCTTTCCAGGGAGGTTGAACTCAGGGAATTTCGGGGAAACGCGAGTGTAAAGCAGTAGCTCTGGAAATTGTATTTTTTCTCCTTTTCCTTCAAAGACTGTTTTTAAACTCCAGTTAGTTTCAAATACCTGACAGGGAAAAATAAACAGCCCATTCCTCTGTCCCCACTGGTATTTTTTTCCAAATTTAGAGCTAAGTGAGGATTTCATTAATATGAAACTTCCGAACACCAAATTTGAATCATCACTGTAGGTATACGCAGTGGAAGAAATTTTACCCAAACAAATCTTGCTCCTTGGAAAAACAGTATGCTGAAAAGCATGACCATAAAATGTAAGCATTCTTAGGGAATGTACTGGCTATGGCTGGGATGGAGCAAGCTTTCCTCACTACAGTCCATAGGGTGCTGCCTTTTGGATTTGTGACCAAACGAGTGTTGGTAACACAGGGATGTTCTCAGTATTGCGGAGCGGTGCTTGGACAGCATCAAGGCTTTCTCTGTTTTTCACGCTGCCTTCCAGCGAGTACGCTGAGGGAGGGGCAACAGGTTGGGAGGGGGCATGACCAGGACAGCTGACCCCAAGTGACCAAAGGGATATTCCCTGTCAGATGATGTCATGCTCAGAAATAAAATCTGTGAGTTTTGTTTTTCCAAAGTAATCACAGCGCGCAGACTGGCTGGGCATTGGACTGGCTATGGGAGGTGCTGAGTGACTGCCTTTGTATCACTTGTTAAAAATAAATCAATCTTTCCTTCACTTACGAAACCATCTTTATCTCAGCACACGAGTTTTCTTACTTTTGCTTTTCTGATTCTCCTCCCCATTCTGCTGGTGGGCAGAGTGAGTGAGCAGCTGGGTGGGTGCTTAGTTGCTGGCCAGGGACAACTTCCCTACCCAAAAAGTATACAGAAAGGGAAAAAAAGAGCAACAATGAAAATTGTTTGAAATCTTAAAAAACAAAACAAAAGAAACCAAAACCCAACTTATACCATTAGCTATTTATATTCAGGTTGGTCATCTAAAACCAAAGTAGTTAATTTCTTCTTCTCCAATTAACAAAGCATATTTATGCTGCTCTAATCAATTAATTACGACCCTGTAATTTGCATGCTATCTCTCCTTCTACTCGAATCTTTAAAAGTCTTTTCAGGTATTAACTTGAGACAGAGCACTCCTATTTAACAGCTGAAAAAGCTAAAACAGAAAATAAACAAGCCTGGGGGTAACAAGGATCTCACACTGGAGCTATGAATGTTTGCAGATAAAGGTAATGTTTGACTTAACTCTTACTTCCCACAGCATCTTTTTTCCCTCCTCTGCTGCTTTTACACCAAGGTAAGATAAGGTCATACGAGGTTTAGCAACCTAAAAAAAAGCAACGTACACTTACTGGCACTTCCTCACACATTACTTTTTGCTACATCTATCCATCCTCCTCCCCCCCCCCCCCCCCGCTTTTTACACAGTATTCCAGCCAGCTTAAGATTAAATGATTTGAATGACAGACTTGAAAGGTAAAGCACTCCAGTTTACCACTACTTTATTTTCTCTATAGCAACAGAGGATGAATGAAAGGGAATAAATGACACAGTAGTCCTTTCATACCCCCTTTTTCTTCCAAGAGCATTCTTTTTTATTCCCCTTGCTTTCAATTCAACCCATTCACAAAGGATTAGCATAACACATCTTTTTATGCTTGTAAGGGTTACAGCTATAATCGCTTCACCTCATCACTTTACTTAGAAATCCTGTCTCCAGAGGAGTAATTCGATTACTCATGACAATCCAACTTTTGCCTAACCAAATAGAAATTCATTATAATGCTGTGCTGGTGCATCAGTTTACTATGAGTGGATGGAAAAATAAAACCCAGCAACATGAATAGTTGGTGTGAAAGGAAGAAAGCAATTGTCGCTTAACAAAAGGCTACGAACAAAAGATAGGATGACTAGTAGAAATTCTTAGTCCCATGGGCAGAGTAGCCTCCATACTTGTAATGACCCATAGCTTTTAAAAGTCTTGAGTTTCAAAAGGGCATGGAAAGTCTATAAATTGATGAGAGCATCCGATTACTTCCATCTGACTAGTCTTTAGCAGGTACTGGGCAAGTGCGTGTAAAAACCTGAGAGAGCTTTTACACAGGCTGAAGAATCAACAGCCTCTTCTGTTAGTGGAAAATACCTCTACATGCACACATGCCAGTCCTTATAATGGCTTCTCTTGCTCTCTGCTTCTGAAATTCGAAGATGTACACAAAGCAATCTGACTGCATACTGCTTCGGAGTAAAACTAGTACCATCCTTAGCAACTGACAGTGGATAAGGATAAAAGAAAAAAAAAAAAAAAAAAGAGGACAACTGGCATCTCCAATTGACTTCCAGTTGTCCATATGCCCACAAGCATAAATCTAAGAAAAGCTCATACTGATTGTGGCACAGAAGGACAGCACTTGGGGCAGAAGCACAGATGCCAGAATCATGCCTTCTATTGAGAAGTAGAGCATTTTATTTTATATTATTTCTGTAGAGTGATTTAAGATGCCCAGATATAATGAGATAAGTTCTCAAAGGCAACATTTGTTATGCCAAAGGTTTAGGAGCATTAGGATCCAGCTGACAAATCTTTAGCTGTTAGACTGGCTTAGGTCTGTTTTCAGCTTTCGGAGCCCATAACTATCTTCTTGATTTTTATTTTTACAGATTCCTATGGATTTCAGCACAACATATGGGCAGCATTAAGGGCATTAAGGATTTACAAATTTGTACCATCATTATAAAAAAACACAAAATCTGAAATATATTTCGGGTTAAACGCAATACATATACCACTTGTGGTCAAATTAAATATTGATGTGTTCATGTCTGCGTTAAGAAGGAAAAGAGAAAACATCCTGTTTACAGTAGCTGTATGAAGAAAACATTCCAGACTTACTCATAAAGAAAGTAGTTCACTGCATTTACTTCAGTCTGATTTCTTTTTAGCTTGGAATGTCTTTTTATTTAAAGTCGCTCCTCTTTTACATTCTTCTAGGCACTTAACCTTTATTGTGACATGTGTGTACTTTACAGCAACTGGAAATCAATAATAATTCTGATACTAAGTCCTTATTCTCTTGAAAAACTTAAAATATCCCTAAGACAGCATCTTTCTTCAAAACTACTCATGGGAATTTACTAATAATCATATTGTTAGATGTGAGTGGAGAAATTGAGTACATGGAATAAAAGCCAGACTTTACAATGAAAGTCCTCAAAGCATAGAAAAAACAGTTATTGTTATTGTTATTTTGCAAGTTACTGGCCACATACACCCAGCTGCAATAACTATGCTTACTCTATACAGGCGAAGTACCTGTATTTTTTCCCTTTACTCCATAGTTAAAAACCAAAATCTCACGCTCTGATCCTAATGAGGTGTCTAGTTCCAGGACAGAAATCTACAGCTACACAGAGAAACGGGGCAAGATCCAGCATCCAGCCCTGAATCCATAACATATCTCAAGAAATGCAGCAAATCGTTCAGCTACAAGAGCATACATTCTCTTTTGCCTCCTGACACTTGTTGTTTTTCATTGTCTGTTGAAAATGAAGTTACAATATTAATTTTTATATGGGTGCGCTGTTAAAGAAACGAGCTATTCTGTTTGCAGAAAAGCAGCTCTGATACATTGTGCAGAGAGCACTGGCATGGCTAGGAAAGGCAACGCTGTATACCACAATGGAAACAAGACCTTTCTCTTTAACGAGCTCTCACCAGAAAAGTTGAAATACCTCATATTATTAAACTGGACAGTAATAATAATAAAAGGGAAGAGACAGTGGAAAGGCCTCAGCACAAACATGAAAGCACACATTCATATTTCATATGCCCTACTCCAAACCAGAAACAAGTCCTCAAAGTTGTTTAATCAAGTTAAAAATACATTGCGGGATTATAGCTATCACAAGCTAGCCGTCATGCTTACAGATAAAGTAAGTGTTTTTTAGTGTTCATTATGATGATATCTTTTTTCATTTTGCTGTAAAACATCTAGTTAGACATTCAATCAGGAGACAAAGACTACACAGTACTCAAAATTAATGTTACACAAACACCAGCAGGATAGGAAAACGGCTGAGAGTATCTGTTCTCATCAAAAATTAATTTAAAACACAGTAGCCAGTTTCAAAGCTGGCAAAAGAAAGGTACCTTATATCTGTACTTAGTTTCTGGTTTAGAGATGTTTCATTTATGTTTCTGTCTCAAACATTTATACTGCAGTATAAACTAGTTCTCACTACCTTAACCATGTTCAAACAGGGAATAGCTACATCTTGAGAAGGGAGAGAAAAAGATGAGAGACTTACAGTCAGCTTATCTTGCATGATTAGATTTCCCCTTTAGCCTAACAAATGTTAGGACAATTTGTTGCAAATCCTGGATTTCTCATTATGTCGTGGCCAGCGATGGCAATGACAAAATTTGGCTTGATGAAATACTTCTGTATTGGGTAGGGCTCAAGGAGCCTGCGTACACAGCTGAATGGAGTACGCCGTACAGCTGATGTGTTTTGCTTTGAAGAGAGGTTGAGCAAGCGGCTCAAACGTGGAAGGAGTAATATTTTAAGAATTTTTATCACTTGATAAAAAGCAGCTGTCACGTGGTTTTATAGTTTTGAAAACCTAGTCAAGTGTCTTGTTCAGCATATGGACATATTCTCATTTCCCCAAATCTCAGAATGCGTAATTATAGCCATCGGGGCTCTATCGTTCTGGCAGCATGACCCCACCTCAGCAGTGACAGGGGCTGCAGCCTGCGGCCGGGTCCCTGACAGGTTTATGGTGTGGGCCCAGCTATGCACAACGTGCTACCTATCTGTCCAAACAGCTTGTCACCGCTACCGCCTGGCAGGTGGCAGACGAGGCCCTACACACTTGCTGGAGGCTCAGGCAGCAACGGTACCCAGGTGGCTCTTCCTCTTCTCCTCCAAGCTATAGGCATTAGTTCATGCAAAAGTCTATCGGGTTTAGATCCAACAGCCGGGTCAGCAGTCAGCCATTAAAACTGGAAGTCCCACATCTTCAGACCATACTCAAAACACAATGCAGCTATGCTGTCTCTGAAGAGCAAGGGTCTGCTGAGCTCTTCTAATCACAAACACAAGATGTCTTAGGAGGCCTGCCCTGAACAACCGAACAGGCCCTCCTGCAGCTGAGCTTCTGCAAGTCAGCCCACTGTCCTGCAAACACCGCAGCGCTGCGTGCTTACGATCTACCACGTTACGTTATGATCTATCCAAGCACTACAGACCTCCTTCTCCAGCAAACCAAATAGTTTTACCTAAGTAATTGTTTGTATTCATCCAGAACACTTCCTTGAATGGGTTACTCAAAAATAAAGTATAAAAGATTTGTACTTCCCAAAATGATTTGGAAAAATACTTTCAGCTGGTTCTGTTCCATGGGTATAAAATTTCACTGTCTAAATTTTACCACTACTACTCAAAAAGGGACACCTAGGGAGTTATGATTTCTGTTGCTCAATTCTCTGCGTGCACAAATTGATTTCACTTTCTGAGTCTGAGAAACCTCTTCAGTTTGAATTCAATCTATATTAGTAAAGCTATTTGATTTGGCTAAGTAAAATCATGCTTCACAGCTTATGCCGAGTAAGCAGTACCTTTTTATACAAAGGCAACCAGATTACCAGCTTTCATATTTGGACAACCATATAATGACATTCAGTTTGCCATCTCTCGGTCCCTAAACTGCCAGCTACTTATGTAGAACGAGGGTTTCTAAACTCTGCTCAAAAGTAAAATAAGAACTTGGTAGATTTACAAATAGGTAGTGACTGCTGCAAATAGCCACCAGCCTTTCCCATCTTAGTGTGAGGCACGGTCTTGGCTGAAACACATTAAGTGGTTGGTAACAGCAATGGCACGCTCCACCGTTCAAGTTACTGATGAAAAATCCAATCTAATCCTGATGGTTAATATCACATGGCTATTCACGGGGACTTGTGACATACATTCCTCAACAGACAGAGTAATTTGAAAAATCAGTCTTCCTATCTGATATCTACACCAGAATTCTCTGTAGATGTGAGAATAGAATATGAAATGTACTATTACATACAGCAATCGTCATCTTTGGCCACAGTTGAGATATAGAGGACAGAGGTTCCTTCCAGATATTTCTCTGAGCAGATGAAGCACCCAGTGCCCAGGCTTCACAGTCCCGTATCTTATAAACTTTTACACCAGGCAAGGAATGGTAACCCTTTCCATTAGGTATACAAAAGGAAGTGCTATGAAAGATGAACACATGGGTGTAAAATCCCTGTATAAACATTATGGTTCAGTGATTTCAAGCAGAATAGGAACTAGCTGACAACCTTTCTAAATTTTGGAATAATATCAGATACTAAGCCCTTCAGGATTAAATCTTTGTGAAGTACCAGAGGCGAGAAACACTAAAGAACAATGAGAAAATCTGTTTACATCTGTAGAAAATAACGACAGCATGATGAATAACCAGTCCTTATAAAATTTGTTACAAAACTCTAGGGAATTTAGCACTGTCACTTCAAAACAGGAATGACAGCCTCAATTCAGCAAAATCTGAGAAATTAGAAACAGATCAAGGATTAATTTGAGATTTGCTCGACTATGTATTTTCTACTGTAATAGGTCAACAAAACAAGCAGACAATTCAGATAATCTGGATGGTGTTAGTGCACATAAAAATTAAAGTTCACATTAAAAAACGCCTATACTTGTGCAAATCAATTGCCTTCCATATGTTGAGGAAATCTGAATGCCAATTACAGTAATTGTAGAATCCTACCCTCTCTCTCACTTATATGGAAAAAGAGTCATCCTTTCACTATTGTTAAAAACATCGATGTAACAGCAAAAACTCTTTCTATAGTTCCAGCAAACAGTCAATTTGGTTTTCCTGCCATTATCGAACGGTCCCAACAATAAGATGTAAAATCAGAAAGTGTTTTAAAAACGTATCTTCATATCATAGAATCATAGAATAGTTTGAGTTGGAAGGGATCTTTAAAGGTCATCTAGTCCAACTCCCCTGCAATGAGTGTGGACGTCTTCAGCTAGATCAGGTTGCTCAGAGCCCCGTCCAACCTGGCCGTGCTTTCTGGGCAACCTGCTCCAGTGTTTACAAAAAAACATGATTTACATCTTCCATAAGGAGCCCTTTGAAATGGCAAAGTCAGAAATACCGTAGCACCAGAGATGCAAAGAGAGTAACTATGATGCCTGTTTTCCATCAGGACATAAGGACTTTGTGTCATCGTCCCTGGCAGAGGCCCATTTTCGTGATACCGTGACATGTACAGATATAATCTGTTTCACTATCATATTCACCTATACCATACAGCACCATTCTGATTTTATTTGCATGTTATGATGGTGTAAAGTACCTATTCTTTGCCAGAGTAGAAAATCTTCAAATGTAATTTCCCACACTGTGAAACTGATGACACATAACTGAGGATTTGCCTTAAATTTGCTCATTAACCACCTCATTACGCTACCTCTGAGCTTTTCTCTGCATTTCAACTGCCCATAGAAACCGGCTTTGGGCAATCTATTGTTCAACATGAGAACTAGGTCTGGCATAACTGGATGTCCTGTAATCTTGCTTCAGTGCTGACAACGTGATGGCAATTTAGGAGTGCAGCATTCAAAGTAACATCCCGCAGTTTTATGGCAGCAAGGGCATGAAAGCAGTGCATTGGAAACGGTTTGGATGCTCGATGTGGAGACCACAAACAGTCCAAGTTTTGTAGCCATACAAAGAGTGGCAACAACTAACGCACAGTAGATGTTTACTTCTATTTGAAGCCAGATGGCTTTTATTTCAGATGTGCTGCTTTAACGTCCTAAATACTTTATCAGCTTTTGCTATTCCCTGTACGACTTTGCTATTAACTGTGGTGTTTTGAAAAAAGTATGCTGCTGAAGTAGCACTGCTGTTCTCACAAATTTCAGTCATGTATTGTCAGTGCAGACTACTGCCTCAGGATATTTTCCACCACAGCAAGGTTAGAGCAGGACCTCTGTTTCCTCTATGCTAATGGCCTGGCCAAACCACTTGGCAGAGGGGCTGAAACAGTCAATAATATGTAGTCTGCTTCCATATGTGTGAATAACCAATACTCAGTCATCAGCAAAGAGCAAGTAACACAAGTCAGCAGATGTGGGACCTCTGATTTAATGTTCAGGTTAAATACCCTGGCATCTATATGGTACTGAACGTGGCTACCTTTCCTGTTGACTCAACAAAGCAAATGTTAATCAGAAGTGGCAAAGGATGCAATCTGTTTTGTGACCTCTTTGACAGTAAAGGGTTCTGGAAGTCCATCCTGATCAAGAACCTTCATCACCACGTCACTGTGAAGCACAGAGAATATTCACAGTCCTTTCCAGACTGCTGAATTTGCACAAAAGCCTCCACACGCTTCCACAGTCATCAGCACTGAAAAATCACACATAGGGTCATAATTCGTTTCCCTACGCTTTGAATTTACCTGGCTACGAAAATCGCTTTAACAGTGCCTGTAACTGCCTCCTGCTCTGACAGACGGATGTGCAACAATCACACAATTTTGAGAAAGACTGTCTCTCCTGCGAGGTCCATCTGCATATGCTTCTGGTCAGGATCTTTCCAGAAATAGTGTCGTTAGCACACAGCATCCCATCAGAGCAGAAAGTAGTTTGCGCTCCTGAACTTCAGAGCCATTGTCTCCTTACGCAGCTGACAAAGCATCATTCTCTGTATTCGAGTAATTTGGCAGCACTGTCAATCAACCATACTGACTTACTCTGCAACACATTTGACAGTGTTTAGGAAGTGCTACTATGCTTGGCAATGCTGCTCCTTGTTTCTAGACGACTAGCTGTAGAACTTCACTTAGCACTCCGTCAGAGACGACAAGCGAATAGTTTAATAAACCCTTGTAATGTTCATGTCAATGAGGTGGAACTCCTTTTCATTTAGTTAAAAGTGTTTGATTAGATACAAAGAAACACAGTGATGCTGATTTTAGAGCCATAAACAGTTTTCAAAAAAAAAAAAATCAAGCAGCACATTTCTTATTTAGATGTTGCTGAAGTTCTTCTGCATTCTTGGAGCATCATTCTTTTCTGAGATAAAGTCCTGCTTGTCCTTCCTGTCCAGGCGCATAATGAGCAGTTTGACTGCTCAAACGTATTTTGTGTTCTATTCAAAATATCTCTCTGTTAGGTAGCTGTTAATACAAGGATGGATAATTGTAAAGATTATCACCTGTGTGCTAAGGTGTCGCATATTGATGTAACATTTTATGTTTGTTTTTTGTAGTTGGACTGAAGCAGCTTTGACTTTGCAGTTCAATTTCTTCAACGTGACCTCGAGACCTGTTGACTGCACCTGAAGATGGTGCAGAGTACCTCCCTCTCGCCTTTCACCACTATTCCAGCACGTACTGTCATTTCTACCCTGCTTTCAGAACTGCTCATGCAATTGTTCTAACCTAGGAGACATTTACAATTATTTTGACTATGTTAAATTAGTTTATATTGGCAAATCTGAGGGAGATTGGTCGTTTGTAACAGGGATAGCAATGAGCTGCTGACAGGCACTTTCTCCATCAGCTCTGTGACCATTAGCCATACATACACTCTAAGAATTTGATTTCCTATCTGTGTTCGCTTACGTGTGATCTACCAACACCAACTCCTCATTATTAATGATCATATCATCAATCTGCCACATAAATGATTTTTACTTCACCAGTGCTAAGTTGTAGTGTAGGAAGAAAGTTGCTACTCTTTCAACATTGAATGAATCCATGAGGTCTTCTGTAATGACAGCACATCGGAGTTACGGGACAACGATGACCAGCTATGGCTCAGAGCATACCATCACTACTGGAGTGCCATTCAAGTTTTTGGTACTACTTCCAAAACAATCTGAGACTTTCCTACCAACTCCCAAATGCAATAAATGTGTGTATATTAAAATCTCCTAATATAATTCACCATTTCATGGAACTGGTTTCAAGCATGACTGATTTTGACTTCATCAGTTTGAACTGTAGTTTCTGTATTGGCACTAACAACGGTGGTAAGATACCTGTATGTAGGGATATTTACAGCATCAGCAATTTATTGCTTTATTGGGTACAGAATTCAACTTACATGTCAAGGACGTGTATGGAAAAACCTACTCCAGCCTGTCAGTGTTGACATGCCTGCTAATATAGAGAAAGCGTCTGGATGTAAACACAACTAATAATTCCTAGAGACCCCTTTCTCCTCCTTTCTGTGAAAAGGTAAAACAGCACTGTCCCTTAAAAGGGGGGTTGTTCTAAAGCTCTCCTACTGCACAGATAAGCCAAACTCCTGTCGCTCCTGGGCCAGACGTGTAGGTGACATCAGGACTGTTAGAGGCAGCAATCTCTGCCTGTTCCACCGCACACACTCTTCAACCCCAGGCATTGCAAGGGACCATTTTATCCACTGGCACAGTTCATCACATTATAAAATCAAAGGGGACATAGGCTGTCTGTGTGAAAAGGGGCTACTGATAGAGTTTAGCTTCTCTAAACACTTGTAATTTTACAATGACACAAAGAGCATAAAGATGTAAGAAAAGGCAAGTAAGAAATGAAGAAAGAACAGAATAAAGGGGGAGCTAAAATAAAAAAAAACCACCACAGTGTACTACTAACAAATAGTAATTTTAAATGGTCATTTTAATTGCATAGCTATTGTAAGGGGAATCAAGGATTTTCTATTGCAGTTAAAAGCCTAATGGGTTTTTTAAAAACAGTAGATTTCTACCTTCATGTCTCCATATTCTTTAACAATGGATGCAAAACATTCAATGCTCACAATCTGATTCATGAAATAATCTTCATAATAGCTAAAGAGATCTAAGAAACCAGGCACCTAGTAAAACAGCATATATGTCGAGATGCTGATCGCTCACTTACAGCAGGTAATGTATCGACATTCATTCTCTAATATTTAAATATAAACTAGAATTCTCTATCTGAATTCTTTCTTTTAAAATTCGTACTCTCTAGGAAATCTTTAAGGTTCCTATGATTTCAATCTGCTTATAGCATCTGCACAAAGAAATCTGTTATGCATTTAGGCCAAAAGAAATACCAAAACATTTCAAAATCAAGGAAAGCTAATACTTATTGTATCTTTGGACTCAAAATTTCTTCATTCTAATGGCTGCTTTTTTAAAACCACTGAAATGTATCACTAGGGTTTCCTCTTACAAACGTACCAATTTAAAAAAAGCTAGCTTTCAAAACTAAACTAAATTTAATAAAAGAATGTTCACATGTAATACTTTATTCACTAAACAATGTATTTAAAAATAAAGCTCTTTAGTAAAGCAATTAGATTTATTAATTGTATTTACTAGATATACTCATCCATGAAACTTTTCTGACCAAAAGCAGTCAACTACTCTTTCAAAACATAGAAACAAACCCATATTCCTGAAGATTTGGGAAAGGGGCCAGAAACTAGAAATTACTTCCGATCATAATTATTCTCAAATACAGTTAAAATAAATGGTTCAGCTCAGGCAATGTCATAAGCATAAAAACTACTATGTAATTTAGAGTTTTTTGCTGTTACCCTCAGAAGGAACCCTTATTTCTTACAGATGTCAAGCAACAAGCAGAAAAAACTACTTCTCTTTGGTGCCTTATAATAAAGAATGGGAAACACATTCTCTGAAAATTGTTGTCCCATGCCTATCAATCAGGTAGCTTCACCTAATAAATGCTGTTGTTACATTAAATTCCCTTTTACTCAAATCAAATTTTGGTAATTGAATTCCACGATTTTGTTACTCTCTGCACATATATGAAAATACCCACATCACAGGTTTTGTATCTGGAAATCTGGAGGTGTCCCTCAGTTAACTGCTTTTTTTATAACCATCATCAAGTATTCCATCAAAGGATCATTCAATTTTTTATTTACAACCAAAGGTATCGCTTGTCAGAAGTGGCAGATGTGGTTGCTCAGTGAGTTATTGCAATTTCACATACAAAAGAGGAAAATATGTCATGCTAATATTGTTTCCATCTTGGGAAAGCTCAGCAAGTCTGTTAAAATCTCCTCTTTGTGAGATAAAAGACATTATGCAAAAGACCACTGAAGATTAAAGATATTAATAGCTTTTCCCTATGAATGAGTGAAAAGAAAGATGTGACTTAGGCAACATCTGCATTCTTTAAATTTATATTGCCACTTAGGTCTCCAGTGCCTATTATGACGGTACAGCTAAAAGTCACTGTAGGAGCATCGATCCGAACATAAAAACAACAGTGAGAGAAGCTTCATTTCATATACATGTAGCATCTGACATCTTCCCTCATTTGTGCATTAATCAGTAACAGACATATCTGAGCACCCTGCTACAGGAGGTCATTTGACTTTCACAAATTTCCCTAAGAGCAGAAACATCATCAGGAACAATTTCAAGGAAATAAGTATGGTCTAGACAGATTTATGACTTCTAAAGACCTAATCCAAAGCACATTAATGTCAGTGGAAGGACTCCCATTGACATCAAAGGCCTCTGGATCAATCCCCAAATGCTATGGGAATGAATTCAGAGCAATAATGATGGTGGACTAAATGCACACTTGCAGTTGAAATGTTACCACCCAGACCTTTTTATTCCTCAAATCAGATTAAAAAGTCATTTTCTGCTATTTCACGATTACTTCCAGATGCGCATCATCTCAAATGGCATTTTCATCCATCTGTATGAACCAAACACGCATAGAGATAGAGAAGTTCTACACTGCCTGAACTAATAATACAAATGAAAACCACAAGGGAAAATAATTTTGGAGGTGAAGAATTTCATGTTTTAAACACGGAGTGAGGAACCTTGGGCTTCATTTATTCCTTCTAACTACTTCAAGACAGAGCTGCCAGGCCCACCACTTCTTTATTTACTGCCACAGAAGATTTCTTCTAATTAAATTTTCAGTATTTTTCTCTAGTCTCCTAAACAAAACAAAAGAATACACATAAATCAGTGTTAGCCTCAAACTTGGCAGCCTAAAACTGTCAAAACTGTCAACTTCATATACTCTCTCCTTAATAACAGCTCTGCTGTCCTTTCTGTCCTTTTAAATGTCTATTTACATGCTAAGTAATTTGAAGCATCACTCTTTTCTGACCATGTTAATCTGATTTCATTCCCCTAGCAGTTGATAACATTTTAGACTGTGTCCTGGTTTCATCTAGGATAGAATTAGTTTTCTTCCTAGTAGTTGGTGCAGTGCTGTGTTTTGGATTTAGCATGAGAATAATGTTGGTAACACATGGATGTTTTAGTTGCTGCTGAGCAGTGCTCACCCTAAGCCAAGGACTTTTCTGTTTCCCATGCTCTGCCAGCGAGGAGGAGCACAAGAAGATCTGAGGGAGTAAGGCCAGGACAGCTGACCTCAATCTGCCAAAGGGATATTCCATACCACAGAACGGCATGCCCAGTACAGAAACTGGGGGAGTTGGCCGGGAGGAGCCGATCGCTGCTTGGGGATGGGTTGGGCATCGGTCAGCGGGTGATGGGCAATTGTATTGCGCATCACTTGTCTTTTCCTGGGTTTTATTCCTCTCTCTCTCTTTGTTATCTCCTTTTTCATTACAATCATTATTATTGTATTTTCTTTCAATTATCAAACTGTTCTTATCTCAGCCCACGGGTTTTATCTTTTTCTGATTCTTATCTCCATCCCACGGTGGGCGTGGGGCAAGGTAGTAGTGAGCAAGCGGCTGCGTGGTACTTAGTTGCCAGCTGGGGTCAAACCATGACAGACTGTAAAATGAAATGCCAATGTTGTGTGCAAGTGGTAACCCCTTCAAAGTTTTACACAGTCGAACTCAACTCCAAGATGTGACCGATCAGTCATCAACAGCGTGTGCTACTCAGAAGCGCATACTATGGGAATCATGCATCTTTTATTCACTCCTCTACCAATGCTTTGCTGAGGCAGGTTCAGTTATCACGTATTCTTTGTGACTGGAGCACGTTACGGACTGGTTGAACTCTGCCTTACCAAATTAGTCTTAGGAAGTTTGAGAACTGCCTTTAGGAAATTATATGTAACATTTTGTTGTCAAATAAAGCACATTTCCTAGCACAGTTCCATCTTTCCATTCCTAATGGATATCTGATGTATTACCTCAGTCTCTGTATCCTTCTCTGCACTTCAGAAAACAAAAGTTTTTTCTCCTTCTTCAGTTACTATGTGTGGGAAATCAGATTATTAGAGACTGGGTAATGCTACCACCTAGATTCGAAAAATAATGAGGTAGAGAACAATTGACTATCGGTTTTGTTTGTTGTTTTGTGGTGTTTTGTTTTTTTTTAATTGATACTGATCACTGGTTACTAAGAGGATCTGAATGGGAAAGGAATTAAGGTGACAGAGGAAGGCAATATTGGCTAAAAGTATCCAAGTAATTAAAACGGTTCAGAGTTCATATATTTTCCGGGCTATAGTTGTAATGGAAATGGTGCTGTAGGTATGTCCTACCCACCACCTGCATCACAAGGAGTTATTTTTAATGTGGTTTCCTCAAAAACCAAAGGCGATGTGAACAGACTGTGTACATGCGTGCCACTTGCACATCCTCTCGCCACATCTAACAACCTGGGACTCTCTTGGTCAATTCAGTCCAAACTGCAGAAGAGCAAAAGCCATGAAGTCATTAAATACTTACAAGCTTTGTGGAAAGAGGTGTCAAGATAAAGGGGGAATCCTATTATTACCCTAAACCAGAGGCATCAATGAATCACTGTGGCATTCATCCTTCAGCTGCAAGTACACAGGAACCGCTCAGGAGACTACTTTTTAATCTGGTGCTGTTCTAATATTTTCTTCCATGAAAAAGTAACTCAGTGTATTTTAATACACCAGACACTAGAGTAAGCGTCTCAGTTTACTCTCAAAACATTTTTTCAAGACACACCAAAAGCAGCAACATACTTTAGTCATGATTTGGCACCATCATTTAGATGAGTTCACACTTGAGTGCATTTTGTTATCAGAAGCGCACGAGAACATTTCACTTGGAATATATGGGCTGAAAAAGTGCGAGTGCTTCAATTTAAATTTGCTGACTTTCATTAGTTTGACACCAATAAACAAACTATTCCATCAGTTCTCAGAGGTAGAAGGCAACCCATGGGAATGATACGTGCAAAACCCCCTAAGCATTAAAATACATGTAAATTATGTTAATAGGGAACTGCCCAAGCAAGCAAAAAATTAGTGAGGGAAGTAACACATCTAAGAAAGTGAAATTATCAAGATTATAATTTCAGGGATATGAACTTCTCCAGCACCAAACCATGACATTACTAATGTATTTTTTTTCCATCTTTACATCTTATCGGTGTGAATATATGTAGTAGATATCACCAGACCCTTGAGCAAGATAAAAATGAGAAAGTACATTTGCTGGTTATACTGAACTTCACTACCAGGGAAATTTTGTCTTGCCTTTACATGCACCTTTAAGGCTGTTCCCTCCACCCTCTTCCACCCATCTCTTGATGATTTTTAATGCCTTTTCAACATGTTTAAGGCAAAATTCAGTTTGGCCAGCTGTAGGCTGCTTCAAGTCACAGACGACATAGAACTACACACTACTTTTATAACCGAATGCATAATTTAGACAATTTGCTGGATTTTAAAAGGGTACGTTAGCTTTACTGGGGTGCATTAGGTAAGGTGAGACAGTCCTCTTTTCCCTATGAATATATTACAAATGTAACCAGATATCTCCTACATCAATGATTTAAAGTAAACTTACACACTATGAAAAAAAAAAATCAGCATAACCAGATGAACGTATACATAAACCAACAGATTAAGTATACTTTTCTTCAAGTACAACAAATCATGGTATTATTTTTACAATGAAAACATGGGAAAACATTTCAGTATCAGTTTTTAAAAATGATTTATAATACCAGTATAACTCGTTTCAGAGGTATGAACACATGGGACTTTGAAGAAAAGGTGCCCTATTAAATGCATTCCTTCAGAGTAAGAGAAAGCATTTGCTCCTAATGTTGCCTCCCCCCACATTTCACATCTATCAATTAAAATAAAGTCAGAGAAAACATTTTGGTTTTTAGTTCCACATTCAAGGAATATAGTACTGACATATCAGGCAATGCAGTTACTTCAGGGAAACTTGTCTTTAGCCAGAGTGGCAAATACAAGATCTACAGCACGACGGTAAGAAACCTGCTACTCATTTCCCCTTGCCTTCAGACTGCAGCCACCAGGCTGAAGATGACTCCTACGGCAGAGGAAGGCATACAAGCAACCACCAACACAACTATTGCTCCCGTGAATGTTGAGATCGGTGGACTGAGTATGGTTAAGTAAAAACTAATTTCCTCATAAGCCAGGTGAATTCCTTCCCTGTTTTGTTATTGCTATCCAGAAAATTTATGATGAGAGAGACCACTGCTTTCTCCTTCCTCAGTCCTGCAATATTTTAGGTTATTTCTGAGCCTTTCAAGACTCTCCCTTGACTCAAATCCTAGCAATACATGCTTGTGGTACATAAATATTTGTTTATGCAAATATATTTTAATTCAAACATTTAGTCTTGCCAGCTAAACATAAGAAAGATAATGCTGATGTACTTTTCACAGAAGACTTAGCTCATGGTTTTAATTTCCTGTTTTTATTAGTTTACCTCACTTGACAAAAATATTAACACATCTTGAGAAGTACATTTTATTTTCCTGTTTCTCAAGAAAACGTTTGGTTGCTACCACCTCATTAGAGGCATCAGCTTTTAATTGGAACAAGTTTTAAATTGAAAGAAGCAATTGAAAAAATGGTGCTGATGTGCCACCGCAGTACTTTAAATGCCCACTTGCTCATATCTAAAGTTGTTTTTACGCTGAATATGAATATGCAATTAGAAAGAGACAATGTAAGTAGTGCTCGGCCTCTGTAGAGTACTCTCTCAGCATTTATAAGCTCTTTTCTTGTTTATGCTGCCAGAGTCTATCAAACAACTCTCATGTTGACACAATCAAGCAACCAAAATGAATGGATATAAACACAGGCAAAGCAAGAGATAACAATAAGCAGAACAACTGAGTCCTCATTTGAGGATGAAACCGCATTTTTGAGTGAGCAGTATGTGATTAACCCGCTGTACGTGGAGTCAGTATGATTTATTCTCACAGCTATGCAGCCAGTCTTAACCCTGGGCCTCACTTGCTATCAAAGACATGAGCTTTCCTCAAATCAACCCTCCCCTGTGTTTAGCTAACACTCAGAGCTCTTCCTTCGGAAAATTAACTACCATGTCCTTCATTTAAATTATTTCCACCACTACTTGGAAATAACGGTTAGCATAACAGACAGTTTACCAAGTGTGCTTTCTAGTCTCGTCCATCTAGTTGCCTCCTGCTCCAGCAGCCTAAAAGCAGATCTTGAAAACCACAGACAGGGATGCAAAAGGAGTGCTTGTTTTGTCTAAATTCTGCAGATTGCTAGAACAGTACTCTGTTGGCCCAATAGCAAAGAATAAAAAGCAGTAGCCCTTTACATTTTAAGACAATCAAGTGGTTCAAAACAGAGGGATAGCACTGGCTTTGAGTCAAACATTTAATAGGAACGCTGCATTTCATTAAAAAAAGCTACTTTGTGTGGAGGGACGAACCTCTTACCTTTTGTAGCTATTCGAACACACTGAGTTTTGGTTTCCTGTTGAGGAGGGAAAAGTAAAGACAAGTCAGACGAGGTTGCTTTTTCTTGCCCTCCCCACTCCCTACATTTGTCCTAGATCTGCTGATCAGCCGGGGCAACCCAACAAGGTGGCTCGCGGCTCTCGGCTTAGCAGGGGAGGAGGGTGGATGATTTTGCCTTTACAAAAGCTGGATGAAAGTTAGACACTGGTCCATACTATGCAGGGCAACGATGGGGAGAAAAGGTGCAGGACAGCCCAAATGTAGCAAATTTTCAGATTATTCAAATCAAATGGAAATCATGCCATAAGAATACAGAGAGAGAGTGCAACAGAAGAAAAGGGGAGGGCTGGTGCTCCTATTTATGTCATGGCACAGAAATCCTCAGCCACTGTAGACCTTTAACCGCACCGTGCAGCAAAGGTGGTACATTTGCTCAGCACTGTCTCCAAGCTTATGTCTTGGTGCATCCTGACAGCCTTGAACAGAGTCACCTGAAGCACATCAGAAGGTGCTCCCTCGTGCTTCTGAGTGTGCAAAGACCATCGAAGCAGCCCAGGTATCCCTTCACATATGACACAGTCAACCTACAACCTATATAATCGGCCTAGGAAAGACAGTGATTTGACAGCGATGTGCTTCAGAAGAAGTTGCACATGCAAAGACTATTTCTATATATTTTACTTTGTTTTTTTTTCCCCGTTTCAGAAGTTTAGTCAGCAATCGAAACAAATGAACAGAGGAAAGACTTGGCTATGCACAGTTTGGACAACTTGAACAGACGAGGGTCAGTCATAAATGGGTTTTCTGACCTATTCGTACAATGTGCAGTCATTTTAAAGGCAAACATACTGAAATAGCATAAGGTTGCGTGAGAGGATGCAGCTGCTCTTGTATTAGATCACTCTAAACAATATTAGCATGTAATTAGAAAATATGACAGTTTAACTCTATAAAATATGCTCCCTCTAGTCCTGCACCCCCCAGCACTCCATCTTCAAATACATCTCCTGGGATCCCTCTCCTCTTGACGATTCCAGAGCAATAGGTAAAATGTGTTGATGCTGTTTTGTAAACACAGCTTGTAAAGAACAAGCAAAGCTGTGAGTTAAGGTTTCCCATAAGTGTTCCATAAAGACAATTTTTCAATCTAAATGAATGCCCTGCAAAGTTTATCCATATAATCTTACCTAATTAGCATTCTCCCCAGTTACTGGATTTACTTGTCCACTTTTGTTCAAAATGTCTGCGAGGATCACAGAGTAACCCTCATCCCAACCCTACAGTGTATTTCACAGCATGCTTTACTTCCCCTTGACTATTTTGGTGATCCCACTGGTTTATAGTAAAGCACTTGCTTAAATATTCTGCAGCTCAGAGGTTATCATACAACCACTAGATCTCTGTCCCTGCTGAATGCAGTGCAATTCCCCCCAAATCTCCCCCCAGATCCCTCTAGGAACAGAAATCTGATCCAAAGCTTTAAATCACACCAGAGAAAACCGTTTTAGGATTAAACTCTCTCACAAACTGAAATAAAGTTAAAAATGTGTTCTTCCCTCATCTTCTACTTATCTGTCAAAATGTAAAAGCCAAAATAAAGATCTATTTTTGTATTTAATATTTTAATTTTACTTTTCCCTCCCATTTATTTCTTGGGAAATGAAACAAACTTCCTTACAATTTAGTCTGCTGGAAGCCAACAAAAGCAAAGGGAATTATTTGTAGCAGATGAGGGAAATATGGATGAGCATCTAGTAGTTACTTTTTATTTTGCTCTGTTTGCTTCATACATGTCTATAGATAAGAACTAAAAAGAGGGAATGGTCTTCCATCAGAAAAATCATCCAGTTCTCAAGCAGCTCCAGTACAGTTTTGTTAGCTCCTGCTTTGTCCCAATTCTGACTTGATGCATACGCGATTTTCATAATCATAGGTAGAAGGGGATATTTTCTGCAAATGGTTCCAAGGCAAGGCTGCCTGTTGGTTAGGATTCGTTTAGTCACCACAGAGACCCAAACGTAAGGAAAAACACACCTTCTGCTCCCTTCTGATGGCTCTGGTGCGTCTCGGCGGCTATCAATCTAGCTGTCCCTTCTAGTTTCTTTCTGACCTGCCTGGACACTTCATATGGAGACTCCTATGGACATATTACTGCAATTTCCTTCAGTTTTCTGAAGGAAATAAATCAAAATTTTTAGTTTTTACATATCTGAGGCTTCAGTGTCTACCACATTTTCCCTCCTCACCGATCATTTCCCCCTCCCTCATTTTTCATTTACCAGAGGAAAAACCATTCAAGAGCAACAGCACGGGGCGTGCAAAGCCACAGTTGTTCTTCCCACCTGGAATCTCCCCTCCCTGGCACTTTTCCCCTTCCATACGCATACAGAGCCAGCAGCAGTACTCAGCAACAGAGTTAAAAATTAAACACCAAGGAGGTAATGAAGGTGAGCGACAGCCGTACTTCTCCTGCTGCACAGCGGTGGAGCAAGCCTGAAGAACATCTTTTCAGAAAGGCTCTCGTAAACTCACTGTGGGCCTGGGGTTATTTTTGCTCAAGCAAATTTTTACTTTTTATTTGATGTTCAGTATAAGAGTCTCAAAAAGTTTGTAACATTTTATTAGCCCGCTGAGCAGCCGACATTCTGTTTATCCTGCAGTAATTTAATCTTCTGAAGTGTGCAACTACTGAGAATTGGGGAAAGGACTGTGGATGTTATTTACCGAGGTTGCAGAGTCACAGCACTGAAATTACTTTGCTCAGATGGTTACTATGAGATGTATTAAACTCTCATCTAACAGTAGTCACTATGATACAAGGGCGGTGTGAAATGTGAATGGCAGGCCACCATGCTGTCACAGCATGGAAGGGATTACAGCCATGCCACTTCCAACACCTCCTACGTCCAACTCCGATAGTCCCAATTGTCACCACGGGCATGTCTTTGACTCCTTCCAGGAGAAAAGTGTGGTCGGCACTTACCTTCTCGACGCTGCTCATGGCTTGGAAATAGATGTTGTAGCCTTTCCGAGGAGCCAGCGGTGGGTTCCAGAAACCCTGGTAAGTCCTGTTGTCACCCACGGTAAAGGGGGCTGGCTCTGGCAGGTTTCCTGGGGGCAGCTCAGCAGCAAAGTAATATGGTGACCCTCCGCTCAGAGCGGTCTGATAGGTGACGGGGATTTGGTAGCACTCCATGGCACCCGTTTCTCGCTTTGTTCGGTGTGGGTGCAGCTCCTCAACAACAATCTGGTACGCACTAGTGAGAGAGAGGAAAATCAGCATAACTTTAAGGTCACCTGCTACGGTCCAGTCTCTAGTCTCATAAAAATATTAACCCAATTGCTTTCTGTCAACTTAAAAAGAAAGCAAAGAAAAGAAAGAAGGAAAAGACAGCAGATGCATGGATGCAAAGAAGAAACAAAGGCTTGAAATATAGCAAAGCTATCCAATTCAGCCATTGGAAAGAAGCAGCATCCATTTTTTTCAGGAAAAACAACAATACATATCTATACACAACATCCTAACAATACTTTTTTTGTGTTTTTGTTTTTTTTTTCTTTCGAAGACACACAGGAATGAATCTGACTTTAAACTACAATAGATTAAACTCTTGGCTAATTGGAAGCATTTGAAGTTAGCATTTTCCTTTGAAATTATATTAGAGAAAGCTGAGCTTCAAGGCCCAACATAATGACTGTCTCCAGGCTATGCTTGAAGCACCAATTTGCAGTTGTCATATCATTAGAGACAGAATGTGCTGACAGGCTTCTCCACCTCTTGACCTTGCTGTGGCTTCTATCTTGGCTCAGAGCTATGCAGATCTAAAGTACAAGTGACATGCTGTAATACAAGCACAGATGGACAGAAATCTGTCCATTCCACCAAAATAGACTGCCTCATTCCTCTACAGTTGTCAACGATAAAACATTACAAATTGCTGAAGCAGATGACATTTGGCCTATTAAAATGCCATCCCAACCTCCCAATACCTCTCTTGAAATGGTCCATGGCTTGGTCACTTTTCAAAATCACCTGCTCAAAATAGAACAGGTAATTATAAATCTTCCTTCTCCTTCAGGGGAACTACCTAACTGCAGGATGTTACCAACTCATTATCAGCTTCCTCTGCTCTGCAGAAGTACAAAACTTACATACTGAGAGCAGGAGGCAAATCTTCAGTTTATAAGAAAAAAAAGAAAAGAAAAAAGAGTTTTTGGGGTTTTAAGAACTATATGTACGCATATGTACATATACACACACGGGTATACATGCACACAATTTCTCATTTATATGCAGATACATTTGAGGACCTTATGAAAGATTAGTAAGAAAATATGCCTAAGTATGTAGACAAGACCTGAACCTATTCAATTAAACTGGCAGAACTGCCTGTCTTGTTTTTGTTTTAAAGCTCTCTAAATAGAAAAAGTAAAATTGAATGGAGTTCTCGAAGTGTCACCGCATTGCTGCAGGGACTCTGAAAGGCAAAGGCAAAGACAATCCTCCTTCTTTCAGAACTTATGGGGCAGCATTAAATTATTTTGTCAATTTTCTCTGCTACTACTGCTCAGAAAACCCAATAACTGTAGTGGCAGAGATGAAGTATGATACTGGGGAATGGAAGAAAGGAGAGAAGAAAAAAATAAGAAATTAGTTTCACGTCTTTCTTGAGATGAAAGAAAAAGTTAGCATCTCCTTTTCCTGGCACCTAAAAAAATTGAGGAGGAAAGCCTGCTCCATTTCAAAGTGTCCAACATGAATATACAAATTCACATCATTTTTGAAACTCCAGGTAAAAAGAAGAACGTAAACAAAAAAATGATGAGGTAGTTCCAGGGATCTCTGTTTCTCATAAACTGTCTGTGAACTGAGCTTGGTTATAAATCACCTTCTGTGGTAAACTCTATGTATTAAC
Organism: Cariama cristata; assembly: GCF_000690535.1. Classification (NCBI taxonomy): domain Eukaryota; kingdom Metazoa; phylum Chordata; class Aves; order Cariamiformes; family Cariamidae; genus Cariama; species Cariama cristata. The sequence continues at coordinate 124,661 of NW_009628349.1, read as the reverse complement.
CATGTCCAGCTAATGGGGCCTGCACCGATAAATCACTTCCGCAGGACCCCTGTGCACCCAGAATCCTCCTTTACGTTTCAAAATTAATGTACTGCAAAAAAAATGAAAAACATCGATACTTTACAAACTTGATAGGATGTAAAATATTAAAAATAATTTTTGTTCATAATGGCCCAAGGGAAGAAATGACTACCAGCACTCATTCCCTCGCTAGCCTGGCCCGGGGTTAAAAACACCGCTCCCAAACTGGGCAGCCAACCAACTGGAGAGTACTGGGAACACAGACACGGCGTCTCTGCTCCCTTCTCTCATGAGCTGCCAAAGGACTGGGACCGACACAAATTCCGCTCTCCCAAGTGCCAGGAGAGCAGGAAACTTGGCATCTGTGACACCCTGCCAACTCAAGAGGAGAAAGCCAGCAGGGAGAGCGGGAGGCAACCGTCCCCTGGAACAGCCTGCTTCGTCACACAGCTCAGGAGCCCAGATCCACCACCGTTACCAAATGAACCCCATTTTTTTCCCTCTATTTTAAAGAATAAGGGGTAAATGAGGTCTCTTTTTTTCAAGGCACATCTCCTTTTTAAGGGTCAAGTCTCTCCAGAGAGCAAAACAAACCAAAAATCAAAGGTGAAGGGCATGAGAGTTAAATATTAGGAAAGTCTCTTTTAATAGCATTCTTTAAAAACACGCAGTAACTTTTGAATGTGATATAAAAGGTATGTCAACATTTTAAGCATGAGATCACAATAAAATATGAAGGTTATGAAAAATTTTCAAATAAAGTAATTTACATAAAATATGCTTCCAAAAATAATGCTTTTTTAGGTTCCTACATATGAAAAGCTACAAAATGCAGAAAATAAGAAATAGATATACACATTGTAGCCACTTGCATTCATACAATTACTTTTAGTTCAAGAAAGAATAACATATGACAGAAAATCTTTAAAGTCTCCAACGAGGCTTTATTTCTTTATTTTTATTTTTTTTTTTTTTTTTTTTGAACGTTCACAAAGTATTTTTTAAATAAAAGATATGCCTGTCCTCTTCGGAAAGGGGATCTGGCAGTATTTTTCATGCAACATTATAGGCTAACAAGACACGGAGGAATACAGTCATTTACCTCTGGGCCCTTCGCGATACCATCTGTTTAAACCCATTTACTAAACACTATAGTGGCTCCGAAGCAGCACTGTTACTCTATGTACACATAATAGCGTTCAGAAAGGACACCCTGCTGTAAGATGTGAAGAAAGAAGCCAAAATTAAATTTGCAACTTGAAAAGCAGGGTATTCACTGGCTGCAAATGTGGTCTGATATCAGGCTATAAGTTAAAAGTTTAAAGGCTATGTACTCTGCTTATCCTTGCATTTTTACATATTACCAATCCTAGCTTCAATTACCTTAAATTTTCTACAGTTTTTGTGTAATGGTGGGAATTCAATTATTGAGAGTGCTTTCTTGTGACTGGAGCTGAGGGAATTCCTAGTTCCTACAATAGCAATTTTTTTCCAGTTCTTCCCATACAACAAAGGAGGAATAAAAGAGAGAAACAAAGAGGGAGGAGTGGAAAACCTAGATAACAATATTCCTTCTCCCTGATGACTAAAATAAATTCTGAGCTATTCTGAAGAGTACTACAAATTTCAGAACCTGCTACATAAGTCGTCGGGATCATAAAGGCCAAACAGTTGTCTGAGAGAGTCAGGTGAGTGGAGAAGGTGTTGAAGATATAGCAGATGAAGAGCTCCACAGCTGAGATTTTGCACGAAGAAATTATTTTTCATGTCTAAAAACCTTTTTTTTTTTAACTTAAGAAAACCTCCACAGTATCTCCCTACTGACTAAGATGATTACAAACAGCCGAAGGAGGTCCCTTACAACAGATCTTCCTTTTCATGCCTCCCTAAAGATTCAGGCTCCCAAAGAGGTACGGTGGTGATGAACACGTTGATCGTACTTCAGCCCTATTCTGACTAGGCTTTAATATCAGCTAGAGACTTCCTTCTACGTGTCTAGCGGAGACACAGCATTCTCTCCTTTGACAGGTGCCAGACTGACTGACAGCCCAAGTTACAACCCCAGCTCTTGGAATTCCAACTGACAACTGAGTTTTAGTCGCTCCCTGCCATGGTCCGCTTAATTAGTCTTGCTGCAAAATGAAAACAACATGGTTTTGCATATGGAGGTATAAGAAAAACACTTCACCAATCAAATAAAATAAAATGTAATAATTAAAAAGTTGTCTACGCTGATTCTGATATATGCTTTTTGTAATCCTCATTTGCAGTAATATTTGAAAACAAAAGATTTGTTTTGCTGGTGCTCAGTTAGGATCCTTCAGAAAAACTACAGTGAGAAATCACGTCTTCAGATGAATCGCTGAAGCACCATTGATTCTACAGACTGGGATCTCATCCACGAGATTGATGGTGAAACGGCACGCACTTCACGGTGAGCCTGAGCCATCCACTTCTGTCTCCCTTTGCATTTCTAGTTTGTAATTTGGTATAAAGCTTCAGGAGGCCATAAAGAATGCTAGAGATTACACGATAACACTTGACAGGGAAGATATGATTAGAGTCATGTTTAAACTGTGACGACTATGGCATCTAGTGTCTTAAAGAAATGATTGACAACTGCACATTGATTACACTTGAGTTAAGGAACATCTGTTTCCTGGGGGGCTGTGCTGATGGAGAGGCTGAGGTATAACAAAATCTGATCGTAGTATAATTCTGTTTGTAAAAGGAAAAGAGTATGAGATCAAGCTTTTTTCTTTTCTTTTTTTTTTTTTCTTTCCTTTTTTAAAAAACATGGGCCTACTGCTATTAAAGAAAATGATCTTCTGACTATCTGCAGCTCCAGGGATTAGAGAACTGGGTGCAAACAAACCTTTTCAAAAAGCCGACAGTATTCTTCAGTATCAGGCTAAAGAATAGTATTTGAGTCTCTTCTACTCCATCACAGCTGCAGGCATGGCGATGCATTTTGTCCCACCTACCTAGTAACACTCATTATGGCAGCAAGCCAGCTTGTAGTGGAAACACAACTGCAGTGTGGATGGAGTGAAGCTTCACTAAAACGCATCATAAAGTTTAGTGAAACGCATTGAACCATTTCAGAATTTCAGTGTGCTACATTTATCTCCCCTATTAAGAAGCTGCTGAAAAGTACCTGACTGCAATATGTGTAACTTCAGGAAAGGGAACGGGACCATGTCTTCTGCACTCCCCTGGAGAATGCTCCTCATTCCAAGTAAGGAATAAACCACCCGGTTTGATTTAAGAATAAAGCCCAGTTCTCCGGTTATGGTGAAGGACTTATTTCCTTGGTCTCTTGATGCTCGAAATTTCATGTAATCTCTTAGGTTTTAGAAATTAATTAAAGTGGAGAGGAAAAATAGGAGACAGGAAGTAAGACAAATGTTTTTTTGAGAACATACTCAAACAAGAGTTATTAATACCCTTATCAAACTATCTGTTAACATTTAGTACATGGATCCTCTTTGCCACCTTCATAGGCCACAGTGACAAGCTCACGCTGTAGAGCTGAGGATGTTGAAGGGAAAACTGAGGGAATAACTGCAAGGTGGTGTGCTGCAGGCGAACTCCGCAGTGAGATATTTGTCTGCCAGTACAGGGCAGAAAAATCAGAGCTCCCTGAGCTAGGTACAAGTAATCCTCTAGCCACATCCCATCACGCTACCAGTTCACAAAAGAAAACCCCCAGGAGAGAAACGTGGGATGCGAGGCTGACCCGGCTCAGGGTGAGCAGCAGGAGGGAAGGTGGGAGCCCGCTGCTGTCTGCACAAACGTGCCAGGGAGCAGCTGCCGCCGAGAAGACGTGCACCACCGACAGCAGATCCCAGAGGTCCCTGGCAGGCGTGCTCTAGGTGAGCCTACATGTCAGCCCCCTCCAGGGACCAGCACAAAACTGAAAGGATTTGGTACGGATTAGATGAGAGATAGAACATTTCTCAAACAGGGACAGGTTCAGATACGGCCAGCAGCAGGACACCTGGAAGGCTTTAAAAGCATCTACAAAGGCACGTAATGTAGTGAGTTTAAGCACTCACATAACTTGGGAGTATTTTCAGATCACAGGTCCAGTTTCTACTGCATCAATTCAACAACCCCCCTATTTTAGGAATCCAAGTCCTGTACCAAATGTAGTCCTGTACACATTTTATCATTCTTCACACCCAAAAAAATCCTAGGTTTGCTCCAGGGCAATCTTTCAGAAACTAATGATGTATGGGGTTACAATTTTATTTATGAATATAACACATCAATATCTCCTATAAAGGGGATGAATTTGGATTATCTTCTATGATAGAAAATAAATAACTTGCTCATATCAATCATAAAGGTGACTACATGATTAGCATATAAAAATGCTTATAGGTACTTGACTCATCCCCACAACATCCATGTAAAACATACATTCCTCTTAATGGAAACAGATTTAAGAAATAGTTAATTTTCCTCTACTTTTAGGGCTCAGGCACATTACTCGACATCAGCTGAGCCACGGTAATCGACTTAATGTAACACAGAATGAAATGCATTAGCCCGTATTTCTCAAAAATGTCACAAGGGTAAGAGCATGAAAAGGTTCTGATGCTCAGTAGCTAATTAACCTCCAATTAGTCAATCTTGTCCCTGAATACTGCTGATGCAGCCACATCAGTAAAACACAAAAGGAATCAAATAATATCATAATTTTTTTGCACTAACAAGTAGAAGTAAAGAGCAGGATGTGGACTAATCTTTGCAAACAGAATTAAATTATCTCTCAATAGAGAGCAGAAAGGGAAAGACCCCTCAAAGTTAACATAAATGAAACGTTTTAATATGATTATGGGACACGCCAAATAAAATTTAATAGCTTGCTACATGATTTCTAGTAAGAAGCACTATGAGAGGAAAAAGGTCAAATAGTTTGTATTCATCACTATTATTCTCCAATTTCCTCTGAGTTTCCAATTTTCCAATCATACATATATGCTATAGAATAGCTGATTTGAAGCACTGGAGAGGAAGTGTGATTTTCAAATCCACTTTCTGACAAACACCTTACAACCTCGCATTTCAGAGACACTGTGAGAAAGTAAAATGAAATGATAATGGATAGGAGGTGGTCCTGGGGACCTCAAATCAAACAGGACAGACAATCATGACCTCAATCATCCAGCTATCTTTAAAGAAAAAAAAAAAAACACACCAAGAATTTTTTCTTTTTAATTACTGATCTATTGGCAAGCTCAGTCTAGCTAAGAAAAACAATAGTAATGTCAAATGAACATCACTTGGAAATAAACAGCTCAATGAGCTGCAAGACAGCATATAATCAACTAAAAAAAAAAAATCCCTTCTTGATTTTTTAATTTAATTTAATTTTTTTTTTTTTTTTTTTTTTACCTGATAGGTGCACCTTTGGCCTGTGCTGGTCTCAGGAGTACAGTTATTGTAGTAGCAGTTTCATTGAGAGATGCATCGACTCCTTCATAGTCTGGTAAAGTGGGAGCTGATTAAAGTTGAGTGGGAAGGAAAAGAACAAGAAACAAATCAGTGAAAACATTTTGACTTTTCATAAGATTGTGGCTATTCACAATATAATACAAAGCCACAATATTCATCAGCTACGCCAGTATTTTTTAATGATTTTCCAGTCAGGCACAATCCTAGAACATGAATGGGACTTCACCAACAATTGATAACCCCATCCCTAACTGCTCCCCCTCATGTTAAAAAGGTTTATTCGAGAAGGACAAAAATAGAGAGAGGAGGTGACTACCAAGAAACTCTAAGACTACAAAATCCCTTTTTAGCCTCTCTCTACCTTACAAACAACTGTATTCACCATCTTGAAGACCTAACCTCTACCACCTCTCTTTTTCCTCCTCCAACAATTTCAGAACCTTTCATATTTCCTCTTAAATGTCATGGGACACCACACCAATACCAACGAGAGTGCAGGAAAATCGGGCTTCGATAGACGTACATCTGTGGACTAGAACTGTATGGGGGAGTCTATTCCCATGCCCATTTCTCCTTCTATTTCTAATACTGGATGGCCAAAGCTGCTCATTAATCAGTTTCTGAATCACTGCAGTTTTCAGCCCAGGGTATTAATTAAAAACAAAATCAAAGTCAAAACCAGAAGCAGTTCAGGAACTGATTCACTAATGGACTGGTTGTCAGGCCTTCGTGGCAGCAGTATTTGTTGTGGGTTGGGTGGCTGGTGTTGGTGATTACTTCAACCACCCAACCTTAATCTGCTGCCACAAACTTGTTACAGTCCTCACCGGTAATACTGTTGCTGACTTCAGCTCTAGTGCAAGGAAAGAAACAGGACTTTCTGTGATTCAGAAAATAATAGATTTCTATTAATTACTGATCTCTAACAAGCTTGAAAACTATCTGCATGGGGTTTTTTTATATGTGGCTGTAGCTTTATAAAATTGTTAATGATGTTGCTACATTTAAAAATGAACTCTCACAAACCAGATGTTTCCTAGTAGGATGTCAATCATTTAAGTCATAATAATTTTACAATAATATGTCAATAGATAGAAAAGCACTGAAAGATTCAAAGCCTTGTTTCATTAGTCCCAGATCCTATATGAGCACAAAAATTGCTCTTATTTCAGGAAATATGATTTTATAGAAATAATGTTCATTTAATGTTCATTTATAAATGACTGTTTACACCATGCTCACTGGGATCACGGTAACCACTTGTAAGCTTGGTTAAAAGGAATAATTTCACTCCTTATTAAAGTAAAGCTAGCATTTCCTGAAACATATGTGTTGCTTCACAAAAACTGTCAGTTATGCAGAGTGAAACTAGACAACAGTTCAGCATAAAGATGAAAAAAAAAACAGGCTGAAACTCAGATACAAAGGGTGTCACAGCCTACCTTTAGGCTTTCCTACTATTAACCACGTTTTGCCAACTAACAGACCCATACTGTCTCTAGAAAGTGTGGTAGGATGGACTCCGGACAAAATTCCCCAAATTTCTGGGTGGAAAAAGAGGGCATATCTGAAGAAGCCAGAAAACACTGTAGTCCTAAATAATCTAAACATGTTGAGGTGCTTATTTCTCAAAATCCTGAAAAGTGTGGGGGACAGACATGCTAGTAAGATAATACATAGTTACATCATTTTTTTTTTTCCCCCCCTTGTACAAAGAGGTTGGAAGACAAGTATGCAAGTACTACACCACCATTATTCCTGAAAATTTATGAACTGGAATTAGTTGTGAAGAAACACAAGGACCTTAAAACAACCTGAATAAAATACTGGACTTCAAAACAACCTAATAGCTAGATAAAGAGAACAGAACAGAACATGTAATTTGGGTTTTTTTGGTGGTTTGGTTGGGAATTTTTGAAGGGGCTGGAGTATGAGGGTACGTGCTGGGATGGAAGTCAATCAATTGTTGCAGTTAACTACCACAACTACAGTATTTCACTTGCTCCATAATTCAAGGCGCTCTGCCTTGAATTTTCTCACATTTTGATTTATGTGCATGTTTTTGGGAACTCAGTGAGGAAATTATGTGAGTAGTTTCCCATAGAAATGGTAGGTGCATTCCAATACGTTATTAACTTCCCTTTACAGGACAATATAAGTTCCATTATGGCAGATAATAGGGAAAATAGCCTGCTCTGTGCTGTTTAAATTTCTAAATGACTGACTTCTTTGATCTCTGCCAAGCTCTGAAGTTGCCATGTCATAAAATCAACAGTCTCTCTGGATATAGCAGTGACTTATCTTCTGCTATTAACTGCATAAGCTACTATCTTATTTTTTGAGAATAATACTGAAATTTAAGAAAATAAAAATACTAAAGCATTCCATTTGACGTTACTTTCTTCTAGAGTTTGCAGTGCATTATTAAGACAAATAGTGTCAATCTTGGTGCATTGCAGTAAGTGAATAAAGGCACGAGGAAGCAGACTTATATGAATCTGGCTAAAGAAATTCATACTTCCTCCCAACTACCCCAGTTCTGTTATAGCTGTGTGCTGCTAAGTGGTGTCACCTTGAGTAAGTCAAGTTAATTTTCTGCATCTGACTTTACTAATCTGCAAAGCAAATACAGTATTTAGTGACCTGTGCAGTGCTGTAAGGCTTAATTAGTTAAGGTTTATACAGCACTTCAAAATCTTTAGATGAAAGCACAACATTACACAAAATCAGTTAACAACTACAGGTGTACAATTTCCACCTCATGCAAGGATTTATCCCTGAACTTATGCTACTGTTTGGCAAGTACACTCAAAACCATTTTCAGTAATATACTTTCACAACATGATAGGATTTTTGGAAGGTTTTCTTTCCCCATTTCACGATTTTTCAAGTCCTACCAAAAAATGCCCAAAATATGCACACATACACTGTCCTTTTTGGTTTTGTTGGGGTTTTTTTTGTCTCTTTGTTTGGTTGGCTTCATTTGTCTGTTTTCTGTTTCTTTGTTTTTACCTGAGATGTTGGTTGTTACATTGATTGTGGTTGCTGGTCCAAATCCTTTGACAGTGCTTGCACGTATAAAGAACTGGTAAGTAGTACCAGGATGCAAGTGTGCGAAGATGTGGTGTGTGCTGTTCCACAGCTTTGACACGGTTTGCGGAGGTCCTGCGACTGGAACTGCAGGATCAAATGACCGTATACTGCTATAGCTGACCTGTGAAAACAATTATTTTTGTAACAATTGTTCCAGGTTTTGGCACAAGGGGATTAGGTTAGCTTGGCTGGAAAGGAAACAAAAGACACATGTTCATCCAGCTACCCAGCTATCTTGGGGATACCATGAGGACTTGATGTGTATTACTGTAGAGGCTACTTTACTTGAAAGGCTATGCAGATGCCCTTCATCTCTCTTTCCTTGTGATTTTAGTTCATGTATGGAAAATTTCACTATTACATTTAAGTTAAGACACCTCACCATCCTCCCCATCTCCACCAAACTCCTTTATTTTTCACTTCCTGTAATACATTTCCCTCTCCTCTTCTAATAATCATATTTAAACGCTGTCTAAACCAAGCTAACACATTTAAAGCCTACAATGATATCTGAATGTATTGATTTTGACTGGGATGGAGTTAATTTTCTTCACAGCAGCTTGTGTGGTGCTGTGTTTTGGATTTGTGATTAAAACACAAAAGCTCACACTTTCGCCCTTCCGATTTTCCCCCCATCCCATTGCAGGGCAGTGAGAGAGCGGCTGCACAGGGCTGAGCTGCCCACCAGGGTTAACCCACATATTTAAAGAACTTTGTTAGCATTAAATAGACTAACAAACAGATTTAAGGGGTTTTGTTTCGTTAGTTGGTTTGTCTTCCTCCCATAATTCACTAGTACACAAAATTATATCCTCTGTTCCTTTAAAAAAAAGGAGTGCTGGAGACAATGGTGTTTCTTCCTCAAATCAGCTCGTTTTTCCTGCCAACCTCCTGCGGAGGTCCCCAGAAGGCTCATATATTAAATACACTTTAAATAGAATACATATGGAGGCTTCCTTGAAGGGTGATACCTAAAGATTTGACAAAGCTAAAAAAACGTTGCTCCAAATTTAATAACCATCTTACTCTTCATGTAACCTTCTCTTCCAACAAAGAAGATTTCACAGAACATGGCTGTCATGGCTTTGGAAGGGTGTGTAGTAACGAAACAAGATTTTTAAAACTAGCCCTTCCCACGTGGATTGTGGTACTGTTATACTCACATGCTAAAGCCACTTGACAGGGCCAGCCAGCCAATAACATATGCACCATAATTATGATTTTTGAATGTCTAATCACTATGCAAAAATCCAGTATTCTGTAAATGAAAGTAACATATAATTGAATAGCTGCCTACAGGGCATAAACACCCACCGTCAGCCACCCCTCTTGCTGCACTTTCCTAGCCCTATCCTATGCTTGTTAGCTGTTAATGATTACCTCATACTGAGTAATGATGCCGTTTGGATCCACAGGTTCCTTCCAGTTGAGGAAGATCTTATCTTCAAAAGGAGTTCCTTTCACCGACTTGGCAGGTATAGGGCCTGGCACTACAAACAAAATAAAACTTTTAAAAATAGGAAATTCAAGAGACAGAAAAATTAAAGAGATGACAGAACATCCTATTAAAACCAAAAGTGAGTGCGGGTCTATTTTTATTAATATTCATTCGCATGCAAAAGGCAGCGGTAGAAAGTATGAAAAAGCACTTCAAAGTGTATTTTGTCATTTGCAGTGCAGAGAGAGCATGAAGTTGAAACATTATCCGCACATATGGTTTTCAAAACTTCATGCAAAGTCAAATTGTCTCGTAGTATAGCCAGGGGAAACAGTTCAAGCTAGATTACGACTTCAGGGAACATCACTGAACTCTGTAATAAGCATATCTTAGGACAAGGACTACATGGTTTTAAAATCCTTTTAAAAAGAAAAAATCAAAGGCAAGGAAGAGCCTCTGTTACACAGCATCTTCCAAACGAGAGAAACGCTTACAAAATAGTTTTCAGTCACCCCTTATTATGATTTGTTGTTTTAAAAGAAATCCTGGTTTAAAAGAGGGGCAAACACACCAGCTCAGCTGCCACTTCTTTCAGCCACCGATGTGCTCGTGCTGCCGAAGGATCAAAACTGCTTACTTCAAATCTTTCCAATAAGAGGCATTTTCAAAGCTTTGAACTGAACCACACTAAGATGACCCTGCTTTCTTATTTTAAACAGAACCAATATCCCTGGTGTATTAACAAGTCTGAAGTGTCACCTCAGGCCTCTCTGCATGAGTGATTCACAGTACCTGGTAATCCCATCAACACCAGGCGGGAGCGGTTAGTTATCTCCCATTTCAGCTTACAAGATATTTTTGCCTACACATATGATTCCTTTTTAACCACAGCAGCTCGCCTAGATTTGGACACGCACATGCTGAAAGAAGTGGATGAGGATAAGAGAGTGCCTGAAGAAACCCAGAATCCAAAGAAATACTCTCCCCCCTCAAAAAGCCAAAGTTGCCAAAATCTGCAGTCTTTCAAGCTAAAATGTTACCTCTATTTAATATATTGACATCTCTCTCTCTCCCCTTCTTAATCAGTCTATTTTCTTCTTGAGTGAGCCTCACACATGACATTTCTTGGGTATTAATTATCAAAGCAGACTGAAGTTTTACAAAGAGTAAAAATAAATTAAAACCCACTGGATCAAAGAAAGCACCAGGCAGTGCGCTAGCGGCACCAAGGAGCGAGCGGACTGTCCCAATAGTGGGATTTATTTCAGTCTACATGGAAGCTAGAAATGATGATCTGACCCTCGGTACAAGCAACATAATTTGGCACATGAAATTTGTGGAGTCAAAAAAGCCCACAAGTAAACAGATGAGAGCTTTACAGAAACTGTTCATCCATCTGTCAAACAAAGACTTAGGACAAGTTAACTAAGCTGCTGCTTTGCTCCAGTGTCCCGATACAGACTGGGCAGTGGATGAAGGCTGATGCCATGACAGCCCCTGTGCACTGTTCCTGGCATTGAGAGACTCGCTGTAGGCAACACTTTGTTTTTCATGGGAATGCTCTACTGTTTTCTTCTCTACATCTCAAAGGAGGTATGAATATACCCTGATGCACACGACATTTTTCCTGGAAGACGCATGCACGTGTGCATGTACATCTGCGTTTGGGAGAGAACACAGGAATGCACCGGGGCACGCATACGGAATATGAAATTTGACATTAAAGCACGTTAAAGCATGTGAGGTAAAAAGAAAACAGACACAATTACTCAAAAACCTGCAAAGTACTTTTTGCATGGTGCTTTTAAAGAACATGTTTCACATTCAATTGAAACTGGATGCAGGGCTCTACGTTTGAGGGTTGCATAAAGCCTCCTACATTTTCTGTTTAAACACCCCAGTGGGAGAAGCCTCCAGGCTCATCACATCGCATGACTGTTTTCTTCTCCTGCAATATAAAATTTGTTGCTTGTAGCAGTAGCATCAATGTTAAACTGACTGGAACTACATGATCCCAGTTAGTTTCATGCTTCTCTGCCCACTGGCATGGGAAGGGCACAAGAACAGAAGCTAGCAGAGAGATGAGCAGCTTGCTGGAAATCCCAGTAAAAATAAGGTCAGAAAGTAAAACAAAGCAAGCATCTAGAAAAAGACAACAGTAATACCCACAAACCTCACCCAGCCCTGCAAATTCACCAAAAATGAAGCTTGGGATCAGCTTAAATTACTTGAGTGCTCAACTGGAATTAAAACAAAGAAACTAATAAAAGTTCAAATGCCTAGAAAAAGGAATATAAATTAATTTTAGTTTGAAGGACACATTTTGATGAGTCTGAAGTAATTTTTTTTCCCTTCCATTTTTCAGTTCAACCACAGTAAAAATATCTTTTAATTGCACAGCTTTACCAGGGGGGCAAAGGGATGCAAGGCAACAGAAAAGTAGGAGCAAAGTAATTTGCTTAAAGAACAGAGCATCTATGAGCAGGCCCATACATTCATCAGTCAGGTTAGTCAAAATAATGCCTAAAAATCCTTATTTGTGTCGTTATGTCTTTGTTCTCAGGTCAGTACTAGTTACAAACAGAAATCGTAAAAAGGCTGAAATTAGTAAAAAAAATCCCAAACAAACAAAAAACCAACAAAAGAAAAACAGCCAAGTAACCTGTCGGTAACACTACTTTGAAACTGCATCTCTCCATGTAGGCAGCCATTGTTGTGTACTCCCTGCAACTCCCAGCAGGACTCTTAAGGACTTAAGAAAACCCTTAAACTTTACCTTTCCAATGCAGTTTTAAGAGCCTTTCCTTTTATACAACATTTAGCAAGGACTCAGGTGAAAAACAGGTAAATATCATCGTTGTGATGATAATAGCTTTCGGAAATCTTCTGACTAACAGCCCAAAAGGCTTTCTTCAGGCCTGCGTGTGCATCTCCAGAAGCCCCATTGCTCACCACAGAGCCTCTTTGCTGTCTCCTCAACTCCCATTCTTCTTCCCACGCGAGCTCTCGCTCTTCCCCTTGGACTTACAGACAATCTATACTAAATCAAAACACTCAAGACTATTACAAGTGTATATTAAGGTGAAGTACGCTACTTAAGATTCCCTATCAATGGTCAGGTACCCAAATAATTCAAAAAGTGGAAGGAGCGCTAGAGGAGTTGGACTCAGACCTTTTGGCCTCCGCACCCTCTCTTTAAAAAGACTCTGGTCCCATTGATTTTCTTTCCATCTGCTGACCTTGTGAAGCGTGACCCCATCATCTCTCAGCGACAAGATCTTTCTTTCACATGCATTGTTCTACGCTAAACTTCAACAAGTCAAGATTTACATCGTGAAGATGTAGATCTGAAGAAGTGAAATCATTTAGGTAGGTTTAACTTTATGGGTTTCAGAAGAGATTTTGAACTTAAGCAAAAAAAAAAAAATTTCCTATAAAAAGTATACAAACATAAAATGCACTTGTATATAAAAGTAACATGAAACAAATTCAAAGGGAATTTCAGCAAGGTTTTATAGTGGAAACATCACAAGCTCTTCTTTCACAAATTACATGCATCTCCAGAGCCCTTTTAATGAAGCTATATATTCGTACAGTGAATAGCTGATAAAGTTTACTTCTATATACATGTGGGATGGTGGACTTTTATAAATACTATGCATAATAAAAGTACAAACCATCAATCTGACATCAGATCAAATCATTTCAGAGCAATATATTTGCATTAAATTATGTCACAGTCACAAATAAATGGTTATTCACAAATAATGTCACCTAAACCTTGTTCTGCACTATCTTAAAGGGAAATTTATATTACAATACGTTACTTCTGGAAGAAGAATGTATTAACTGACACCAACCACTACAAAAATGAATTTATATTGCTTTAGTTTTCTTGCCACAAAATAATGAAAGTACATGTAAACAGAGTATTTTTATTACTATTATACTCCGTGAAAGCCGTGCAGAGTATTATTATGCTATATGGTAAAGGCCATGTGCAGATATATGCATGGTTATACTGGGAAAAACTCCTTTGTGGTAGTCAAGAAGTAAAGTGTATCAGCAGCGAACTTACAGCCCTTCTCTGAAGGTAGATGCTCATTTTCAGGAGACAGTGACAGTCAATCTCTTCTACTGTTTAAATGTTACAAGCAATTAAAATGTCTCACGTTTCCATTGGCTTTTTCTAAGAGATCTACCATTTTAACTTTATGCTTTGTTACAACTGGAGACTGAGGCTTAAATAGGAGCAAATTTTATATAGTAAAAAGGAAAAAAAAAAAAGAAAAATTAGATTTGCTATTACTAGTCTTTACCATAAGAGTATTTACACCAAAGGCAGTGATGAAAATGACTTCTTTGGAAGTCGCTCAAGTTGCACCATTTGCAGGGAAGAGCAAAATGCTACAAAGAAGAACATTGATTGCATATTAACAGTCCTTTGATGCGCACGCTCCTTGGGTAATGATCTCTCCGGGCTGGCGCGGGCGGCCTGGGCAGCAGCACAGGTCTGTGTCAGCCTCCCGGGGCCACTCACGCCTGCGATGGGTCCCCTACCTTCCAGCCTACATAAAATTGCTACTGCAACAAACATAAATGCTTACAGTCAAGCTACTAAGCAAGCTGACAGAGGCTAACCAGTCTCAGTGGCGGTGGCAATCGCTGTAGATATTGGCACAAGGTTAAATCCATGAGTTCTGGATTTGCTGAATTCGGCGGCTCAGGCATTTAACGCAATATTTTGTTTAAAGCCTTTTTACACCAAATGTTGACTTCAGTACTTCTCATTTCTGGGATTTGGAAATGTTTCTCCATGTCAGGAAGAAATAACCTCACATACTCACATACCTTACAAATTTCTGAAAATATGCAAATCAATATTCAGAGAGAGCTTTCAGCTAGTGCATGGCTTGGGAATAATGGGAACTCATGGGCTCAGGTGTGAGCCCTCATTCCACCACAAACTGCTGAAATAGCCACTAATTCTGGCCTATTTGCAAGCATCATTATGTCAAACACATCATTTCAACAAAGAATCTCATATGCAATATAACTTTTTCAGCTATAAAGCTTCTAATATAGATATCTAAAGGAAATGAAAGTAGGAAGTTGTTTCAGCCAGTGTAAATAATTCTGTGTTTCAGGGCCAATTTTTCCTGAGCTATTAATATAAAACTTGTACTTGTGGTCTCTGCAATACCTTAAAACAGTTGACTTCATTTGTCGTGTGTTCAGTGTAAGCTTAAAATAAATCTCTGCTAATAATTTCAATATTTTTCTTACTTTCTCACAAATCAACTTTTCTGATGTCTTTAATAAAAAGTGCTCATGTGTCTTTCTGCAACCCCCTTTTCTCTCTCTCAATGATATGCGGACAGCAAATCTTACCTACCATCTGAAAAAAAGAATTGGGGTTATTTTCACAAGCTGAAGGACAAAGAGGTTATCCCAAGCTCCTTCTACCAATGGCAGTAGGTCAGTTATAATCAGTTTCAGTTCACTGCTGCTAAAGACATAAAACTTCCTCCCTTATTTGACTATATTGACACTAAATTTTGCCGCTGCTCATGAGATGTAGGTCACTAGGCTCCCTTTTTGGTCAAGGACTAAGGTCAATACCTTTACCAGTGACATTTATGGTCAGCTTCACATTTAAACTTTTATCTCTTAGTCATGGGTTTCTCTTCATTAACTGCAGTCATTCGCCAACTGTTTCCCAATAGGGTTAGGATACCAGGTTCACTTGACATCCATGCACTTCTCACTCAGCTACATAAGTTACACATTTTTCGAGACAGTTTGCCATTTCAAGAAATCTTTGCAGCCCTCCTTTGCAGCATCGGACATACTGCCTACTCATCTCGCTGCATTAACTTTTCTCCCAGGTGGGCTATTTTTGTTACTTTTAGAATGCTACTAGTAGAGTTTTATATCTATGTTTTTCCAAAGCTCCTTGAAGCATTGCTTGTTTGTTTCCTTTGGTTCAAGCATATTTTTGAACTCCTCTTTTTCCCCCCTCAATATTTTCCTGAGGTGCCAGAACAACTTGAAAAAGCACAAAGGAAAAGTGCTTCTCATATCAAATAGTGAGTGAAGAAAAAAAATAAATAAATATTTTTTTTCTTTTTTTTTTTTTGGTAAAAGCAACTTACAGCCCTACTATCAAACCCAGAAAAATACTCAATGTCAACTATTTCCGTAAAATCATCCCTCAAAGTTGGTGGAAGGTTTTTCCTTTTCATACATTTAGAAAGTACACTAAGTATTCAACTTTTCTAATTTTTTTGTCCTCTAGTTATAATATTTCTCCCTTTCTCGGCTGCTTCCCAGAGTAGTGAGCCTTCTAGATTTTTCCCAGGAGCATGAGTAACGGTTGGACAGTTGGGATCTGAACCCTGCATCGCTGCTGTAGACACCTCTCCATGGAGCTGAACGAGCCATGCTCTCCGGAAGATCAAGGGGCCTTGTTTGTGTCCAATGAGTGTGTTCTTTGGCTCAGACCAAAGCTTTGGTATACTTTAAGCCCCAAAATGGGTACTTATCCTATTCCAAGGGATCTTTTTCAATCAGTTGTTTGCCTGCTGTTAGCTGACATATTCCCTTACTAGTTGTAACAATCACTATCAAATGCTTTGAGTTTCAAGATTTGCTTTCTTGGTAGCTGCTCTCTCAGAGCTAATGTCACCATTCCTGTTAATCCACTGCCTTTTGCATCTGTTTCTAATTAAAAATTAAGGAAGCATTTATCTGCTTTAATCCCATTCACCATCCGCTGCTCTTAAAGGGGTCCCTCCCAGTTTGCAGCGCTCCCGTGAACAGGCGGCTCCGAGAACGAGTGCACGCTGCCGACTCATGCTATGTGATGAACTCACTGCTGGCTCTTCTACTTTGTTTGAAATGCCAAACACCACCTCTGCCTAGCGTGTATGTATCCCCGGATTGTGCAAGCCTTCCTCTTTTTCCTTTATCAAATCCTTCAAACATTGTCCATCTCCTGTACAAGCCAGGTGAAGCAGTGTGTCCCTGTCATGACACAGATAATGCCAAAGAGCTTTCTCCCAAGTCTTAGTGATGGTGTGGTCTCTCCCCAAAGGGAAAGATGGCATTTCACCCATAAAACACTGACAAATTTCCTTGTTATCATTTTCTTTTTGCACAACTAGTTTAACAGCTCAAAGGTTTAATTTCTACATGGAATATAGCTCTTTGCAAATTACTGTAATACACTTTAAAGATTAATTCCATCTATCCAAGTTAAATAGAAATACTGAAACCCACCAAGTATTCAGATCTAGCTCTGGTCAGAGAGGCGGCTATCAGAAAGGAGGCTATTTTCACACGGATATTCCTGGCTTTGCTTTCTTGAAGATACTGAATTACAAGCTATTAAAACCTTCTTCATTCGTCAGTCATGGCTCCAAAGGTCTGAAGCACAGTTTCTGAATCTCACCCTGCTCTTCTACTTATTGTTTCCCCGAGTTAATCCTGTTCATGGTACCACACACTGTTCAGTTATTACTCATCACTCGGGGAGGTGAGGCCCAGCTATGCAGCCTTACGTAAACGTGAATCTCTGTGAAAGACAACCAGAGATCCTCACTGTCTCACACCAGAGCATCGCAAAAGTCTGAGATTCTTTGCATTTAGGGAATCCCAGAAGTTCAAATACATGTAAAGCTCCAAGCAGGAGGGAGAAGGTGAAATGACAGAAGAACAGAGATGAAGGGGAAGATTAAAACAAAACAACAACAAAGAGAAGAAAGGGACAGAGAGCTGGAAGTATGGGGAAGATGGACAAAGCAATAGAAGATGAGAATAAAATGGTAAAGATGAAGAGAGATAAGAAAATGTGGGGTAGACACCTTTAGCTCCAACAGCCTACAAAGTCTTTACTTGATCAGCAGATCCTTGTAAGAAAGAACGCTGCACTACAGAAAAGCTAACAAAAAGTTAACTATCTGCTGTTGTCATCTGGACTTTTCAAAGTTTCTATTTATGAAAAGTACACAACGTAAATGCACAGTTTCAGACAATCACGTAAACAGCGGCTATTTCTAATTAATGTTATTTGCAAAAATGTAGGAAAACACTGTGATCCCTCTTTTTTACTTCTCATAAATGAATCACTGATAATGGCCCCGCTACGTAATTAACATCACACTCCTACAAAATCAGCAAAAGTCATCTTGACAATGAGGCTACTTCCCACCACATGTGAAATAAGTGGGGCACAGACTCATGTATCTTCCTGTAGCTCTCATCTTCTTAGTCTGAATCCTGCTTTAGGCTGCAAACTGTGTTTTAAAACAGTTTCAGACAGATACTCGATCACTTGGACATGGGATTAAACTAGCAGCACAAGTGTAGGCAGTCAACTACAGATCTCGAGACGCAGGTGTGAATACACCTTTGGTCCCCTGAGATGGCTGAAAGCCCTCCATCTCGCACCCTGCTTGCACGCTCTATATTTTGAAATATATGACAAAATGGACATAGACTTTCAAGTCAATCAGTGATGCACAATTAAAAATCTGCATTTCATTTCCAACAGTATCACTGAGCAGACCCTACAAGAGGCAATTTTCAGGTCACAAGCATTATTACCACCAGTGCATCTAAATATAGATACCTTTTAAAATGTATTAATCCCTCCTTGAAAACAACACCTGCTTGAAATAGTTTACCTTAGCAGCTTTTGTTCACTGGGTGAGGCTTCTTCTACGCTATGGTACCTCTGACACCAAAGCTGAGTCTGAATAAGTTCACTGACAGCACACTGGCATGCTAGCTTGAGACCAAAACCTGCCTTGTGTGCATCATTTTCCAAGAACAATCCACAACAAAACCAGAAGACAAAACATATGCACTTGACTCTGCTCTGGACAAGCCCTGCTACAGTGACCAGCCACCGTCTCTGCAAATCTAACTAGATAAAGGCTATCAGAAACCACAACCTTTTTAGAAAACTCAGTTAAAAAGAAATCAATTTTCCATGGACATAACAATATTACTACTTTTTTTTTTTTTACCTCAAGTAAAACAGCAACCACAAACACTTATCATGTAAACACAGATACAGAAATAATTCATTATGGATTCTATTTATAATTAGCTTTTTAAAAAGTAATGCTAAAATTTGAATTGCATTAAATATTCTTATTCTACACTTGTCAATAAATCTTCATGTGATACACCTATGTCTCTATAGTTCTCTATAGCTCCTCATATCTACCTATTTAATAAGCTGTTCTCTCTTCTTTATTGCAACAGTAAACATATTTCTATTTCTTGTAAAATCGAAAATATATGGCAAAAAAGTACCACCAGATTCTAACCTTGATTGCTATCCATATATAAAGCCATATTCTCTCCCCTCCTCCAGTTTACAGGCAAACACACTACCTTTTTCAATTTTATCTTCTTATGTATCTACACCCTTATATTAGTCTAAGTATTCTTTTTTTGTCACTGATGGTAGTATCTGTTTTCATTTTGTTGTTGTCAATATGTCAATGAAATCTAAATATAAGAAAAGGAAACTAAAATTGCTTTTTACTACCACATTTCAAATATTATTAGGGAAAAAATACCTATTTTTATTTTAATCTCCTTCATACCACGATTCATAACCTAGCCACTGAATATCACCATTAAACATCTAAATCTGTTCTTTATTTCTTCCTGACTAAGTTCAACTGTCTTATCAATGAAACTTCATCAAGAGCATTTTAAAGAGGAATCATAGAATATCTCGAGTTGGAAGGGACCCATAAGGATCACGTCCAACTCCCAACTCGCCAAAATAATACTTTAATCTGATGGGTAGCTTTCAAACAGTTAACAGGCACTATATACTGTAACCTGCAACATAACTTATTGCTCAGATATATTTGCTGAAAAGGTTTTAAATCTTGAACAGAGTCTTTAAGCACTGAACTCAGTATTTGAATACAAATGTACAGAATTAAATTAATTTTCAAATACTACACCTAATACTGTGAAGAAGCCTTCACCTACCACCACCACCACACATCTCTTGTCACCTGTGTTAGCACATTTTTGGAATGATCGTGAAGTCACGCTCCTTTTTCTTGCGAGACAGAGAGAGAGTTTGACTTGCGCTACATGGACTACATAGTTTGGGCTATATATGCAGGGTGACAGCTATAACACTTTAAAGCTACTGTTTTAGGGCTAATTAATACATTAATAGAAGAGAACTTCCATCCTTCAGGACACATATTGTAACACACAAAGTCATTTCTTTCCACCTGTCTAGACTGGACTTGGATGTAATTTCCTTAACAGCATTTATGCATACCATCTTCATCTGTCTGGATAATGGTCTCCTCGCTCTCCTTCCTCCCTTCTGGGTTGGTTAAGATCATTTTGTTGTAGGGAGGCAGGTGATCCACAACATGCTGGGGTGCTTTGGGGTCCATGTCCAAGCAGTCCGCCTTGCTCTCGTTGTGTCCGCAGAAGTAGTGGTAGCATATAGTGACATTGAAAGTGTGGCAACGAGTGATGTTGTAACCCAGAGATTCCCAGTCCACAGCAATATGTCTGGCCTGGATCTCAGCAATCTTCAACGTTTTCGGTGTTCTCATAGGTTCTAGAAAACAGAACATAATGAAGAAAAACATCGTTAACGTTCTTCATCCTTGCACTGAATTGTAACTGGTAGATGATGCCTCCAGGAATGTGAA
Source organism: Cariama cristata (assembly GCF_000690535.1). NCBI lineage: Eukaryota > Metazoa > Chordata > Aves > Cariamiformes > Cariamidae > Cariama > Cariama cristata. The sequence continues at coordinate 103,937 of NW_009628349.1, read as the reverse complement.
AGCAAACGTTACCCAACAAACATAGACTTATTACTGGAAGAAGTATCATCCTTTGTACAACTACCCTGAAGGGAAAAAACGTGCCAGTCTGTTTTTTTACTTCATTCTTCTCTGTTCTCTCTTTGCAGGTTTCAATCACTGATTGAGACTTAGCAACAGTGAGAAAAAAAATTGTTAATTAACAGTGCAGCGATTCAAAGCAATTGAGAACACAGGCAGCAGATGCATGGAGAGTGACCAAAAGGCCATCCAGCTGTCACCGCTGGCTTCCCTTCTTGATTTCCCCCTTACTTTTTCTTTTATACCTGCGTAAATTAGATAATACATCATAGTGGTAAAGAGTCAACATTCACTACGCTATGATTTATCATGCCACCAAGCAATGCTGTATAATAATTATACTAATTACCTTACCAAGCTAGCAGTTACAAAAATGATGCAGATATTAATTAACATTTATTATTTTAGCAATGAAGCTATTCATTCAAGCAAAAACCCTCAGAAATATTACCAAAAATTCTTTTGGATATTCCCATTGTATCCCGCTTCTTTCATATCCCCAAAACCTTGCCCGGACATTGCTCTGAGCAGGTGATCGCTGACCTGCTACCCAAGCTCAGCTGCTCTCCACACATGGATTTCCACCAGCAGACTACGTGATGCTCCCCAAGCTGTCATCAATCTTTCCTTGTCTCTCTAGTGCATTTGTTCCTCATGCAAGACTAACTTTTATCGTTGAACTTAATTAAAATGATTATACAATGAAAATCATGACCATGACTATATATACTAGAGTTTCACTGGAAATATACCAAGGGGATCTTTATACCCTGCTAATACATCCTTCTTCACCAGAGAAAAGAAGTCTGCTGTAGGTACAGCTTCAGCCTCATGTCCTTGCTCGTGTAAGGTCAAAACAGTTGAGATTATTCAAGGAAGTGAAATATAGGATTTCTCTTTCTGAGCATAACAGTTCTTTGTAACTCGCATTTATGAAATGAGCGTCCCAACCAGGCTAACAACCAGCCAAAAGCACAGATGGTATACTGAAATAAGGACATGTGAATCCGTGTAATCTATTCAGCATGCAGTTTGCCAGACAAACTGCAAACATTTAGTTTCAAACATCAAAACAACCAAATTCTAAATATAACATAAAGGTATTCCTAGTAATATGATGAGTGTTAAGGATTAAAAATTGTGCCTGTTTGTTTCCATGATCTACCGCTCTCTTTCTGGATTTTGAACATGCATGTTCCCTTTGCCCTTAAGTACTGATTTATCATATATATATAGCAAAAAATACAAATGAAGAAGTAGACTTCCTGGGCAGTAGCTTTCTGAACATATTGTACACTGTGACAATAGAGATCTGAAGCTGAAAGATAGCATTGAAAAGGTCCTTGAGAGATAAGAGACTTGAAGAGAAGGAGGAAAAAAAAGGGGTTTTACAGAGTAAACAATGGCTGGTGCTTTAGCAAGTACAGACAGGTGTGAGGCAGTCATTAAAAAAAAGTAGCAACACAGTAGATCTACTGAAGGAGCTGGTAAGAGTCTTCAAAGAATCAGTATTTCCTTGGCTACTGCAAGCACTTAGAAAAAACCTGAACGCAGTCAGGTGTCACAGAGAAAGAGAGCTGCTAAAAGAGAAAAAAAATATATATATTATCAGTCTTTTTCTCATATGAATGACAGTGAAAAACCTAGTTATACATACTCTGATTTAGAGCTTGAGGCCTAAAAGAGTAAACATATCCTTCGCCAAGGAAGTTTTGTATTATAGGCTTATTTTTCCTTCTAAAACAGAACGATTCTTCCCATTTTAATAATTTCCTCTTTATTCTACTAATCCAGGTTGTGCCTTCAACCACCCACACCAGAGACAGAATTCAAACCTGAATTTAAAATTTATTGGAGCCTCTAAAATAAACACAACATAATACATGTTGTCTGGCCACGAAGGTTGAAACTTTTAATGTCTGAAGCCGACTAATCAGCAGCAGCAAATGCACTCCATTTTCATCTTGCTGCTTTTATGACAAGACTTAAACTGCATTCACACTATGCTGTATGGCACTTTCAAAAGAGAAGGAAAAAAAATAAAAGCTTTGTTAATCTTAAAGAAAAATAATTTTACAATTCTATGCAAATTTTACAAATGTGTCACAGTATCAGAGGAGATACTGAAAAGCATCCTTTATTCACCTGTCAGAAAGGAAAGAATGAAAGACAGAGTGTGATCTCGCTTTCTCACAACTATTCCCTTCTTTGGCAGAAATTAAACAACTTCTGCAATATTGAGATGGTAATTAAAGTCTGCAGAGTCTCTCAACAGCTTTGGTAAAGTCTGCCAACTGTCCCACTGCTCCTAAAATGATGCTTTAAGAACACAATTTTACTCTCGCTTCTGGGCAGCATTCATCTCAGGGATCTCTAGAGGTAAAGACCAATTGTTTTAAACTGCCACACCACAAAGCCTCCATCTGTAACACCTCAGTAGAAAGCAATCTTCGAATAATTATTTTTCTCAGATAAAACACTACTGAATTTTTGAGTAGGCTTCCCAAAAATCTCAGCATCTCATTAAGAATAACTTTGCTCTCGATAGGCGCAAAAAGAAGTGCTCATCTGCTATTTTTCCCTTTCCCCATCACATTTTAGCGTTTGCATTTTACTGAAACATTTCCTTAATCCTACTGGGATTTCATTTCAATTTACGCGTTCTCTTCTGATCTCTGGATACTTTTTCAGTTCTACTAGTCCCACTAAGTCAATTTACAACTTGTCTTCCCTGTTGTTGTTTTCTCACCTTTCCTCTTTCAGTCACATCTAGAACTTTTATCCAAAATACATGGACATTCAAGCCTGTGACTTCTCATTTCTTTGTTGAATTACTCATGTCAAATCGGCACCCTGTGTCAGAGGGAAGAAGTAAGACTCTCTCAAAATCTCTGTTCATTTCTTAACCTAACAGCTGGAGTTTCAATAACAATGGCAGGAAGCACTTAATATTTTCCAAACATTAATCTACCAATTACCCCTGTGAGACAGGTAAGTGGTGTTAATCCTTTTCTGCGAGGAGAAAGAGACACAAAAAGGTTAATAGCTTGTTCAAAGCTACAAGGTGATTTACTGCCAGGGCCAGAGGAAAACTGTACGGTACCCAGGTTCCAGGTCACGGGCGCTCTGGCCATCAGACAGCCCCGGCAAGCAGCAGCAGTTCAGAGAGCTCATTTACAGCTTATTTGCCAGTGCTTCCACAGAAAAGCTAACTCCACTCCACAACTCTAGCTCTTTTTTAAAAGAGTTTTTGCAGATTTTCTTAGAACAAGCTTGAAAAATCATAACAGTGCCCAGACACTAAGTGAATATCTGAGCATAAGACAAGTTATTTGAAAAACAATAGTTTGGTTTATTCATGTTGGAAGATTTCTTGATTGAGAGCTTGGAATTTGAGTAAAACAGCATGGGTTTTGCATTAAGTCTTGTATTTAAAATTAAAATTTTGGGGAAGGGGTATTCATAATTTATTTTTTCAAGCCTTCTCCAGCAGAAAATATATTTAAGACTGGAGGAAGTTCCTTGTGGCGACAGCAGAAAGTACTCGGGGCTTCTGCTGTTGCAGGAAATTCAATATCCTGTGACTGTATCAAGCTCTTAAACACGAACATCCCGACTGGCAGAGTTACATCTTCCGACAGAAATACGGCAACAAGGCATATGGAGAATTTGGTGGTGGTGGCGGCAGGGATGAACTTTAGATCCTCCCGAGCCTCTCTGCCGCTGGCAGGGTCCCTTCTGCCAGACCTTTCCTGCTCATGGGCTGCTGTTACGACCTCCACCCTATTCCCACCTCTGCTTATGGCCAGCTTCCCTCTCTGCCCTTTGCTCTCAATGCCTGGCAATACCCAGCTCTGTTATCTTCCTCCTCCTCACCCTCCCTTTATCTCTTGGCAAACAAATGCTACCAAGCGCTGGTTGACTCAGATCCATCATCCAATCTGACTGTTTTCACTCTCACTGAACCAACTAAAACCAGAAGCATTGGGAGAATATCAAAAGAACAGAAAAAACAGGATAGTAAGAGATATCTACGCTTATACAGATTACTAAATCCTCATTTCTTATCCAGAAACTGGATTAAGTAAAAGAATTACGTGCACTTGGCACTCACTTGCAACAATTTATGGATCAAGAAGATTTAGCCCAACTTTAAGGGATAAAATAAAGAACAGCTTTAGTAGTTCTCCAAAGGTTAATAATCCACGGAGAGATGGCAAAAGAGACAGAACCTGTTGACCTCTTACCACCTCTCAACTGCAGGATGATTTAATAAGACGCTCCAGACAACAGATAAAATGAAATTCAATTTCTTTAGTGCTTGATAAGCAACACATGATATGACAGGTCAATATTGGAGCCTCTTTGTAGAGATTACCTTCACTTACACAGAGATGGCAGTGAAAACAAAAGCCTTCACAGTTGCAGAAGCAGCAAGGTGAGAGCATGCATTTCCTCAGAACTTATTCTTAATGATAATACATATTACCCTGCTGTCAATCAGAGACAAACAGACATCCTGAAGTTGTGACAAAAATCCCATCAAATGAGGCTAGTAAAGCATGACAAGTCCTTTGCTTTTGCTGCCTTTCCTCAGAAATCCTGAATGTTGATTGCAAGACACAGTTTCATTTCCATTTACCTGGTCGGGGAGGGGGAATTAGATCTCCTGACCAGCATACAGAACACACATTTGTTCGCATCAAATAGAAAACAATCAGACAAATTTTAAAGTACAAACATTTCAGATAAAGATAGTGCTTCTCGAACACCACCATACACTGTCTATACAGTACATCTATGTCTGTGTATACAATTCTTTAATTGGGGTTGGTTTTCAGATCCTCCCTCCCACCCCTTGAACTCCTTCTGGCATGGCATTACACTGAGGAGCTGACTTCAAATTCCTGCTTGAACCACACTGAGATTCCTATCAAGTCTAAGACTGACCCAGGTCGCCTCCATCGGTGACACAGGAGGCAAAAACTAAGTGGACTTGGAGGGTGATATAACGCATAAATTTGCATAAGGTTTGAGGGAACTGCAGAGAGATGTGGGGCTTATATTAAATAAAAACTCTGACATACAAAAGCAAATGTGTGACAATTATTAAAGAAGTAGAGTAAATTTGGTTGAAGATAGTAACCCTGTGATTTAAAACACAGTGTTTCTCACAGATGCACCATTAATTATCTTGCCCTTACATTTTAAAACAAAAATGACACAGCAAAAAAAAAGGTCCTCATTTTTCTGCTAATATTCTCAGTCTGAACAGCCACTGGAATTCCCCAGACTCTTCTTCTATGAGAACATGAGCCTCTTTGTCCTGTGGCTTCTCCTGACCTTTCCAGGACAGGTCTCTCCTTGGCATGTGGGAAATAAAAGAGGATTAGTCTAAGATGTCACTGTGGCTCCTGCTGCTTCCTGAGTTCATGCAAGGTCCTACAAAACCAAAATGTTCCCAAAACCCAAAAAAAAAAAAAAAAGTTACAGTCCTGTTGCTGTAAAGAATTCTTCTAAAAAGAATTATAGAAGAATTATACCGGAAGAACGGTATGAGTGACAAACACCAGGGAAAGTACAGCCCAAACCAGAAGAGCTGTCAAATGTACAGTAAGAAAACACTAAACAAAGGTTCCTCACTTGCTCATTCCAGTTGCATTACTCTGAAATATTACTTTTGTTATTAGTGAATGATGAATCACATAGGAACGTTTTATATAGATACTAAGTTCCCTCACATCATGAATTTGGTTAAGATTGCTGTAGATAGAAGGGTATCACTCATTAAGGACTGGACTAGAGTCACACATTTCAAGAGACAACCAAAACCTGAGCAAGAACTATGCACATCGACTGTGACCACTTCTGCACTTCTGTGGGGGATCTGCTGCCTGTCAAAGGAGCATCTGATAATTAAGTTATGTTAGAAACAAAGCTAACAAAAATCTCTAGGTAAGGTGAGCTGTCCTAGAATATCCATGATGAAACCCCTGTGTTTCAAGGATTACTAATCTACAAATCCACAAGAATTTACAAATCCACAAGAATTTAGTTCAGACTACCTCCTAACAACCCCATTATTTAACAATATAATGATAATACAAGAAAATCCAATTTATTCAGCTGTCCCAAGAACGCCACGCATTTCAGTCTGATTTCCTTGAACTAGTCTCTCTTTATGATAGGAAAATTCTTGTAAATTCTACTCAAGTTTCTTGTCTGTAACTCTGGCAGATTTTTGACCATTTCTAAGTAGAGTTAAAGGCTAGCTTAGAGTTAAAGGCAAAAATCAATTAACAGCACTGGCCTCAATCCTTTAACAACTACTTAATGACAGCTCCTGAACTACTTATCTTCAGTCAGGGACTCTTTCCTACCTACTTATGTGTATTCCAAGCCAAACCCACACAACATCGTACCAGTAACTTTTCATATGTTACTGAAGTAAGTTACTATTTCAGATATTCCACTGTTGGAGCATCTGCATTCCCTCATACTCAGAACATACAAAAACCAGGACACCTGTCATGAACGTGACTGCAGGTGGGAAAGTCTAACTGAAGTACTCCTTTGCCTTTTTTTTTCCCCAAATCTTGTTCTACGTCAGCAGTTTAGAGGTCTGACTTTAGGCAGCCAAATTTGAAAACTCAGGCCTTCAACCTTTTTAAATTTAGAAGTATTAAGAAATAGTGAACATCAAAGAAAGAGAACTCAAATTAAGTTGACAGAAGTCGTACAATTTGAAGTAATTTCAGCAGTCTGTCATAAAATGAAAAATTAACAGGTACATATTCCCACAATAAAAATCAAAGGGATTACTGGGCATCTCCTTTCTCAGACGTGTAACACACAGAGAATACAAAACAAAGATGGATACAGAGACAAAAAGAACCCACTTTGTGTACATTAGTATGTCCATCTATTTGTCATGTGAAATATGAACCCAGAATAAATTAAACAATGGCATTTATACTGTACAGATTTATTTTGTTGCAAACGAAGGTTATAATGCAATTGCATGAAAATCTATGAGCTTTTTCTTTTTTCACTTCATCTAGCAACTGACTTATTAAGCCAGCTTACAAATTTCTTATTGACCACATCCCTCAGGAGGCTCAAGAAAACATCTAAATTATTACATAGATAATCAGCTGTACTACACTAGTTTCAGTAGCAATGAGGGGATATTCAATATATTTTAGGACATTATCTTTTTGGATGCAAAATACAGCTGTCCCTGCTTCAGAGGTATAGTAAAGAGATGAATAAAACTGCACTACTGACAATTATTTGCCCATTCCCTCTTGATAGTATGTTTATTGTATTGCCTCCATGCATGATTAACAGTTTGTGCATCCTTAGCATGTAATCAATTGCTGTGAAGTCCTGTATTAGCTTTAGAGATTAGACATCCCTTGATAATAAATTCCATTGATTTCTCCAGTTTAGCTTAGCTGCAGAAATCCACTTTTTGTTGTTGTTGTTGTTTTTCCTCTGAGTTTAAATTAAAAGGAGATATATAGTCTAGGAGAAGAGAGGAAAAGCTGTGATGACTTCTTTAAGCTCATTCCTCCAGATGAACTAAACCTATCTGATGGTGTAAAACATGAATCAGCATGTCAACAAGCATCAGACTGCAAGAGTAAACACAGGGAAAGCCTGACATTACAAAATTCCTAGGAAACCTCTCTAAGACTGCAATGGTGAAATTCAATCATGTAAAGTCAATTACAAAATTAATAGTGATGGGGGAAAAAAATGAACCTTTGACTTAAACATTAGTGGCATGGATATATTAAATCAGAATGGAAGACTCATAGCCTAAACCAGTAACAATTATATTATAAAGAATATACTGAAAAACAGTATATAATACTTATTTACACACATGCATGTACACTTTTTACCCACCTTAACAGTGAATTTAACCACTCAACACTATGAAGAAAGCATTTACAAACATTTATTTGAATATAAATCACCAGTTTGCTTAGATTATACATCTTCTGTTTCTCTCCAATGCACATTCATAAACATCTTTTTATGGTTTTGTTTACAAACAATATATTTGGGAGTTTAGGATGTTATGAGTATTATGCAAAATATCTAAGTTGGAGTAGTGTGAATAAGCAAAACAAATGTTTCCTATGGATATCGTTAAAGCTTCAGTTCCTTTCTCCTGTATATAAAAATTTCAGTCCTCCAAGTCAGGAAGCATAAATATCACCATATGAAATAACGTGACCAAATGCAGAACACAGTCCATAATAAATAAACAGTAAGCACAGAAGAGAGACTCAGACTGTGAATAAAGTTAGGGTCACATTCACCTCTGATGACTAAGACCTGAAAACTGCAAGCAGTAATTACAATACCCACTTAAAACTTTTACATATATATGTGTGTATGTATGTAAACACACAGATATTTGTGCACATACGTGCATTTCCCCACGTGCAGATAAACCATTCATCAAAACGCATCCCCTCTCTCTGCACACCTACTGAAATGTTCCCAATCCGATTTGCCCCCGCTCTCATTTCGCCCCATCTGGTTCCTGTAGCCCCTGGGGTCCTGGCTGAAACCCTCCAGCCCTGCAACCACCAAAGCCTCAAACTTTGATCTGGGTTACAGCCCACGGGCTTACCCTTCCACCGCTGTGCTTGTATGGTGAAACCAAGTACTAACGGTATGCTGCACCTTGCTCTGGCTCTGCCCTTTCCACAAAATCAATATATACCATTATATATCATATAATGTATACATCTTATAGTGATACTGATCTGTCATATAATGTATAATATGATAAACCTTGGCTGAAACACAAATTCCTTACATGGCTTAAAACCAGATATGACACTGTATCATATAACACATCTTCTATATGTCTCTTGTCCTGTCAGTGAAACAATCCTGGTATTTATCTTTTTCTTTTTTACCCCCAATGACCAAACCTGTAGTTTCTATTGTACAGAAAAGTTTTCCTTAAACACTTCGAAATTTCTTCAGTAAATTAGCTTAATTTTCTTCATTGGTTCATACAAAGTTAAGAATGCAAGTTGAAAACATAAACAAGCTTGTTTTCTTCATAAATGCAGACGAAAATAACACAGGTGGGCAAAGAAGAATTCCTCTGACACTAAAATCTTGAAGAAAATCAGAAACCATTTTCAAAGGTATTTAGAACTCTAAAAATGCTGGTAAGGTGCCAACAGGCAAATTCTTTTTTAAGTTAGATACCTAATTACCATGAATTTTTACAACCTTTGAATTTCCATGAACTTTTGTTACTTATGTCACTCAGTCACCTGTGAAAACCTGACTAAATATGACTAAAAAACCCTCTCAATCTCTTGGTTGAGAATCCAACAGGGACCTAATCCTCCAAACCTTTTGTTGCTGGAGCTGCCTTTGCTCAAAAGGAATCAGGTTCTGCAGACGTGAGCTCACGAGCACCTCTCCTCTACCAACAAATAGGTCTTGCTTGCAAACAGAGGCATTAGCAAGCTGGGGAAGTGCTTTCTAAAATAGGCCATGAAATCTGAATAATAAATTTCCATTTAACTTTTAGCTGCATAGAATACTCTAAAGAAATTGCCCTGCTGCTTTACTTTCAGTCGGCTAGTGTTTCGCAAAGCTATTGTCTCCTGTCTAAGCAGAAACTTGGAAAACATGAAATAACTCACCCTACAGTAAAAGAAGGTAATTTATTTTGGAAACAATTTTCCCTTTGCAAACTTCCTCTGTACACTTCTGATTTATTCTATGATCCCAAGGCACAAAAATGCTCCTGAAAAATGACCCGAGAGTATTTTCAGTCAATGGTAAAGCTGGATGAGTGATAACAGAAAAAGGTGGCAAACCCAGGAGCTTACTGGAAGCAGCAAAAGAAAAACAATTTTAGATGCTGTTGATAATAACTTATACTCCTTTTAAAATAAGGTGTTTTTATAAAAAGTGATTGATTAATGAGCAATTGATCTTGCTTTATACAGAACAGATGGTGGTGTTAAATGCAAATCCAACAAACCTACTTTTCATTCACATGCAAATGTAAAGGATTAGCTCTTCACTTGCAGGAGTCGTCACTGCTCTTTACTATGTGTTTTCTTATTCTAGATACCCATCTAGAGATCTATCTAGTTCAAGCTGTCAATCATATTCAATAATTTTACCACGTTCTGACTTTCAAAAAGATATTGTACTAGCACAGTTGTCTTGGCTTCACTGTTACTGCAAAGCAACTGCCAACGTGCTACTCCGACCATCACTGCTGTAACAGTCACCCAAGAGAGTGTCAATCACGCCTGCTGAGTAAGTGGAGCATTAAATTATTTTTTTATGCCTATGGTGTACATGCTGAATCACTGTCATCATATAATCACAACAGAATATAAAAGGAAAGGCAGCCAATTAGTCAAGTCAAGGCCGCACAGGCGAACGCAGTATTAATTTGGAAGAGCAGACTAATTGCTGGACACCAGCATTGTCACTTAAACCAGATTTATTGCCGATTGTAATAAATGCTTATGAATAAAAAGAAAACAATCCCTTCCTCCCGACTTATTACTGAAAGGCTTTAAAATTCTCCCGAGTGTCTGTTAGGCAATTTTGGAGCTAGCTTCTCTCTTTTATACAGATTTTTTTTCTACACCCCATCTAACTGTTAACCTTTTGGAGACTGGCATAATGAGCACACACGCAATCTACTACCATCCCCTCCTGTTACCACAATCAGCCCACTCGCTCATAACCTTTATCGACAACCATGATAATTTGCAGGATTAAGAATCTGCTGTAGAACGTCTAGATACATAAAATTCCTCAGAGTTGGTTTGAAGACTTTTACGACTGGTAATGAAATTATTTTTTTTACTTACATTCCAAATATATCTGATTCTTGACAGCTTTTGCTTTCCCTTTTGTGGTCATCCTATTCATATTCATACCCATTCATAACAGCTTAGTGACGCCAGCCTTAATCGCCCAGTGGCCATGTTCTCCATAACCATCTTCTCCTTTCTCCTTGATTTGAACCTTGAAGTTATGGTGGCTCTTGCCTTCTCAAGATCACTTGCTACTTTAATATTTAGGCAAAATTATAATATTATTATTAATCCGAGCTGTAATAAGGACACGTGCTGACGGGCAAAAACAACAACCAAAAAAACCAAGCACATGTTTGCCTTTCCCAGCAGCCCCTCACTTGTTGCTTTTGACTTGATATATGGAGGTAGATTGAATCAAGGCATCATAGAACAATTCAGCTTGGAAGGGACCTCTGGAGGTCGTATAACCCTACCTCCTGCTCACAGCAATTATATCGGGTTGCTCAGGAACTTGCCCAGTCTATTTCTGGATATCTCCAAGGAGGGAGATTCTACAGCCTCTCAGGACAGCAAGCATGGAAGACATATAGGAGATATAAATGCAACTTCAAGGCTTGAGCTGATTTCTAACTATTTGGTGTTTCGAAGAAGACAGAAGAGCAAAGAAATCCACAATTCCTTAAAAAACCAAAACAAAAACCACACCTCAGAATTTTTTGAATCTTGCTTCATAGCATCTGGTACTGACCGCTGTTAAGATGCCAAGACTTCACGTAAATTCACTTAAAATAAGTACTTCACTTAAATTTCACCTTGCTTCACCTTGTTTGACATACAACTTTGCAGCTCGCAGAACATCAGAAGCATTGCTTCCTATAAAAATATTATTTCTAACTGCAGTATTTAAGTTAGATGTGCAAAAAAATTGAACAGAAGAATTCAGCTCTCCTCTTTGCAAACCACCTGATGCTAGAGAACAAAACCGATGAATCTACTGTACTCTACTCTGCATATTTTCCACCGTTATTCAGAGATATTTGGCAAAGGGCAGCTGTCTAAACAAAATGGGTTGGGGTTGTTGTGTTTGATAACCCTTAGGTTACTATACATAACTACTAGAAATTTGTGCTGGGTGTTTTGTTTCGTTTTGTTTGTTTAGAGGGACTGGGTTGGATTTTACTTCTACTGGACATGATAATAGAACCCAAGAACAGAACTCAATCATCACGAGTGTGCAGTGATGCATCTAAGTACACTGTCTTTGCTTCTTAATGAAATTAAAAGGAAGATGGGAAAGGCCAACAGTTTAAATCTGAATGCACATAGCACAGAAGCCAATGTTTTGATATCTAGGCAAAATCATGCATATCAGAGTCTTGTAAGAAACTGGCTAATATCCTTACACTTTTGTGATCTCTACTGCCATTGTAATCACCAGTATGATTAATGAAATTTATGCTTTCGGTCTCTATTCTAACTGCTGTAGTACCATGGGAGTGCAGTGCTCTTTTCAGCACTACAACAGAATGAGTAATCCATCGTAACTCGTTTTGAGCGAAGGCTTTATACAGTGATTGAAGAGGTTGATCGAATATATAATTTTCACAGCTAGCATTTAAATCAAGGCAGCTACTGAGAGGGTGAACTAGTTTATTTAATAATGAGGTCTATCATCAGATATTTCTGCCAGGGTTGTAGGACTGGGTTATCTAAGTGACACACAGTCTGCAGGAAAGGGGGCATATACTCTGAAAAGAGAAAGCACAGGTTGTATTTCAAGCATAACTCCTGAATGGTTTTGGAGAAAAAGTCACCACAGCTACAGAAATTTCTAAGCAAAGAATGTAATCCATGCTCTACTCGCAGTTTGGTTCCTGAGGCATGTGTCCCTCTACAAACATATCCCGTAGGCATTCATCCCAAAGGGACAACAAACTGCTTGTCTTCTTTTGGACACAAATGCTACTGCCTAATTAAAGCAGGGCGTAGAAAATGAATTTTCCTTCAGTTGCTGAGGAGTTTGGTGGTGGTTTGTTTTTGTTTTTGTTTTTGTTTTTTTTTTTTTTTTTAAAGTTACTCTCCATTTAAATTCAGATTATTTTTTTTTTCTAGACACAAAAAAACTCAAGGAAATTTATTTGAAATGTCTGGTTGCCTTCTTTGTTGCTGCTGGCTCTGAGCTCCCATTCTTGCCGAGCTATCTTGATCAGACCATGACTGAGCAGTGCACTAGGAAAACCGCTATCTTAGGAAGGATCCAAAATATTCTGAGTTGGTTTCAATTATTTTTATCATGATTAATAGATCCCACATAAATTCAAATTTACCTAAATATAAAACAGTAGAAGAGGAAGTTGCCTATAGACTCATAAGAGATTAATTTAAATTAAATAGCCCACAAATGAAACAGCTTTGTCTTTAACAGAACTGGTTGGAAACAGAGTTTTATGCAGCTTGCTGTTTACACAGTGGTTTAAAAGCCCTATTACAACAATCAGCATTTGGCATTTGAGAAGGACGCGTAACAAAGCCAAAAGATACCAGATCATATTGACAACAAAATAATACTGACTCCTTGCAAGGGTAAGTGAAGTTGTAAAATTTGTGTTACCCTCATCTCCATTTGAGTATGAAAATCCAACAACTTGCATTTCCTTAACGTTCCTTGAAAAAAGACAAGAGGATGAGAAATCATTTTAATGATACTATTACGAAGGAAAAACAAATGATGGAGTTGTAGCCACGATTACAATTATGACTACGCTTTGATACCGCACAGCTGATAATATCCTAGTGTTATGTGGCTTGTGCTACTGCTTGAGTTCAATTTCCTTCAGCTAATGTATTTGGATTCCATAATATGCCTCTTTGGTGAAACCAATAACTGAATCCAGTGGTAATTCCTCAGGGAGTTATAATTTATGGCAATTGTCTATTCTCACCACTTTTCTCAGTAATTTGTTCCAATGATTAATAGCCTCAGTGTTAAAGATAAATAATTGTGCCTTACTTCTAATTTGAATGAGCCTGACCTCAGCATGCAGCCATTTGAGGTTCTTACATTTTTCCTCCTCTAGAGGAAAGAGGCCTTTTGTACTTGGTGTTGTTTTTCCCCTATATACTCACTGTATATTCACCTCCCACCTTCTCTCTGATAGACTTAAACGATTGAGATCTTTGACTCGCCTTCTGTAAGACTACATCTTAAGCCATGACTCTTTTTGTGGAACTTTTCTCCATTCCTCCTAAATCTTCATCAGCGTGTTGAAAGCACGGATACCAGATGTGCATGCAGTATATCAGTACTGGTCATACCCACAAAATCACAGTGTTCTTCCTAGTTGTGACCCTGGTTTTTGTCATAGCACTACACAAAGAACTATTGCTGACTGCTGACCTATGTCCCCCAAAATTCTTTTCAGGTTTCTGTACTACGTTTTCCAAATATATGCATTTATTTACATTTGTGTGTAGATAGTAAGCCATATTACCTACACTATCTCTACTTTAAACTATCAGAAGAGGGGAAAAAAGCAAAAATCAACCCCAAAATTTAAATCTCAAAGTAAGTACAAAATTCTAACAAGTGTAGCGTCATAAACTTAAATAGTGAGCTATCTCCCCTTTGCACATTCTCACTTCACAGCTCAAAATGCAATTTTGATTGCATTTTGCAATCAAAAGATTAAAAGCAAACACAAAAGGCTAAAGTGAAGGGCAGTAAACCTTACCTGCAAACATCTTTACTAATTTACCCTGCTCATCGCCCAAAGTGAAGTCTATGTATACACATCTGAATTAAAATATGACAATTATGTCATATTATCAACTGCAGATAAAAATAAAACAAAACCAGAAAAGAATGCCAATACAGTGGGAAAGGGGGGTTTGCCATCTCCCTATAAAAACAACACAAAAAAAAGAAGTCATGCTTGACTGCAAAAAACAATCATACAATTTTTTCTTAAAGACTAGTGTCTCACTGAAAGTCACTGAAGCTTCCCCAAGGACAACTTGAATTAGAGTCAGAGGCCAAACATAAAGACACCTCTCTGAAACCTAATCCTTTTGCCCATTTAAAATGCTTCTGCAGCTTCTGGTCAGGAAAACATGCCACTGGGATTGCACCGGCAGTTTTGCTTGTTTTGCTTTAGTGTTTTCAAAACCAAATAACTGAAATATCTGAACAAGTATCAATACAACAAAACCAAAAGCAGCTAACCTTCTCCTTTTGCCACTTGATATCAGATTTTTTCCCTTCCAAAATATTATCTTCTGGCATTATCAGCATAACAGCGTTTAAAAGACAAAAATGCATCAGAAATACAAGTGCTACTTCTATGAGTTTATACGAAAGCAGATTCCTAGTTGCTTGCTTTTCCACCATTCTCTGAGATACTCCTGTCCAGGCATGGATTTAGGCATAAGAGTGAGCCTCATGTCTTTTCAGACTTCAGCTGAGCCTGAAAGCATAGCACATTTGTTGACACCAGTACTCCATAAGAACCAGCCAAATTTATTCATAAATTAGCTCTACAGAAAAAAATTAAGCAATAAGTAATTAGAGCAAGACAAGCATTTAAGTGTCATCTGGATAAAAACAAAAAAGTCTTCATTCAGAAAACCATTTTCTGACCAGAGTCTTTGTCTATCACAGAACAAGAACTGCTCAGGGTCTTTCTGGACACGTCCGACAGCTCGTCGGGGTCTCCAGTAGACTCCACGCACCCGCTGTCTCTTCGATTTCTCCTTAAACACTTCTCTTGCCCCTGCCCCACCTGGCTCTCTTAATCCCTATACTCCAAAAATGCTCCATCTTAAAGGCTCAGGTGTGCTGGATCCTTCTACCACAGCTGAAAAAACATATTTCCCCACTCTTAATTTGATCTAACAATGTCAACAGCAACTCCAAATACAGATACAGCAATTCCAGGTATTTGTGTGTCACACCAAGGCAAAAGTCCAAGGTATTGTGCATTTTAATACCTGCAAACAAGAGATACAGAACTGAGGCATTCACTGTGAACATAAAAATGTCACAAAATGTGTTTATAGTCTTCACAACCATCAGAAAAGCAGTTTAAAAATCAGGATTAACATACTTCAGACTCTCTACCTTCTCTCCACCAGTGCAAGGACCTCTCTTGCCTCTCCTTCCCAGGCTTCAACCTGAATGGGGCATCTCTGAAGAGCCCGTGTCTTGTATGGACAAAACCAGACGGGATGCTAAACCACCCAAAATTATGACTGGGACAGCAGCCTCCCATTCTCCTCTGCCCACCTCCCGTCCACATCACAACCAGACATGCTACAGAGGAAACATCTCAGGTCCAGTCAGTCTTAGGCTTATGCTGCGTGAAGGAGTGGA
Source organism: Cariama cristata (assembly GCF_000690535.1). Lineage (NCBI taxonomy): Eukaryota > Metazoa > Chordata > Aves > Cariamiformes > Cariamidae > Cariama > Cariama cristata. The sequence continues at coordinate 87,677 of NW_009628349.1, read as the reverse complement.
TTGCCTCCTCATCCGTTTTCCTTTAGTCTTGCAATTGAATACTATAAATCAATAAACAAGCTGTTAAATTGATTTTTTATTTGTCAAGACATTAGATGTTGAATTAACCAAGCCTTAAATAAAACAGAATTCCAGCAGAGCAAGTTTCACAGCCTGAACTGAATTAACACAGTCAAAAAATTCCCCAAGTTTTCACCCTCTTCTACTTTACACTAGGAGCTGAAGTCTGGGTAAATCAAGACAAAATCTTTAATAATGGTACACTATAAACTTTCCAAACACCTCAAGGAAAATCTTACACAAGTTATGGTTACGGCTAATTCATAAAACAGTATACAGGTACTTTAAATTATTCTTCTTATTTTATTTCTCCCCGACTTTTGAACTTCATTTGTTGATAAACAACCAACCTTTAAAAAGCAGCTTTTATAATTCCTCAGTAGGTAATCAGTATATTGAACATTTACTATCACATTTGTTAATTATCACATTCAGAATCAACTTTTTGCCATATGAAGGTGAGGTATGTATTCCCATCTGTATCTTTCAGCTGTTTAACAGATGTGTCTCACGTCACAGTTATCACATGTCCTGGAAAGCCTCCTCCAACACACTTTTGTAGTTATCATTGGCAATATTCACCCCCAGTTTTGTCTACAAATACTGAAATATTGTGCAGTTAGTTTCCTTCTCAGGTCTGCTATACACAGGGTAACTCAGTAAATACGGAAAAGATCAGAATTACTTCTTCCCTCTGCCCCAAACACACAGAACAAAATAAGACTTTGTAAAAAGAGTGTTTTGATAAGAAAAATCTAAAGATTTTTTCACAAATGCAAGCAGGTTAGAAGTTTTGTAATAGCAACAATGCACAGCATAGACATAGCAATCCATATTAAATAATTGTTATAGAAAATCCATTAATCCCCTGTAATAGTGCCAGAATTAATAAAGAACTGTTAAATCCCTGATACTGTATTTCTAAAACTGGTTACGTTTTGCTAGCCAATTCTGTCTCCGAATACCAGCCCAATAAACCCAACCAAGTAAAAGGCTGAACGCTATTTTCTGTTGCAAGGTATCTCTACCTAAACTATTTTTTAAAAAAATAATTACTGGAATTATAAAAGAAGTAAAATTACAACCCATATAAGACAAATACTCCAGTTCAGGATACACAGTACTCAAAATTAGTAAAGTCCTTCCTAACTCTGAAAGTGGGTTCAGCAACCGACTCAATGCTAAAACAGTAGGAAACAATCGTCACTTCGCACTGAACTACACAGCAATCCAAGGTGCTTAAGCCAAGCTTTAATTGGTTAGTTCTACTATGTACCCACTGCATAATGAACCAGCTGCCCTCAACAGTTTATTATCACTTATGATAATAAATGAATCAATTAAAAAGCAATCCAAATATTTAATTTCATACTCTCTTAACAGAAAACAGGAAATAAAAGAGGAAAAAGTTATATTTGTTTCAAATTTTTTCTGGACTTTGGAATGCACCTAGCATATTTTGTTTTAAACTAATTTTTTCAAATTTTCCTTTTATTCCATACCACCCTATACTTTCAGGCATTGTAGTACATAACACACAATTCTTTCCCTTCCCTCAACAACAGGGGATCAAGTCCGCAGCATTATTTTATTTTTGCATATATGACACTTCTGTAAGAAAACAGCAAACTATCAACAATCCTGTTTGCCTCTAATGCACAACTGGTAAGTCAAGCAGCATTTGTCAAAACTGTTCCAAGAAGATCTAATTCTGTATGCTCAGGACAGCCTTTCAGTTTGGAAGTATGTCACGTTATAAAATCACTTCTATATAGAATGTCTTTTTGCTGAAATGGTATATTTCCATGCTCTTTAGTCAGAATAAAAATTAAAAAAAAATTTTTTTTGAAGGTTATAAAAGAAAGAATTTAAGATATAATCAGCTCACACGTTCAGAGATTTCAAAACTGTCAAAAATACATAATCAGAGATGGAGGAGATGAAACATCTGCTGTGGCGAAATGTGGACTCAAAATGATTGAGTGAGCAAGAGCAACAAACCCACAAAGTGAAAAAAATAAACCTCTTGCATGTCTTTCCCATAGCATTTGTTTTGCATTCGATATTTACTTCCTAGCTACTCCACATGAACTATTATTAAATAAAAGCCTTCACATTTGATATGCCATGAAGCTGCTACAATTACTCTCTGATAATCTTGACAGCTACTGTTGACCTTTTGCCATTTGCTGTGATTTTGCATAACAAGAATAATGCATGTGACATTTTTACTACAGGAAAACTTATGAAAGAGATGAACACTTTAATGATGAGGAAGGTTTCTTTATGCTCCAGGTCTCGAGATTCAAGCGCCCATCCAGACGGACATGACTATGGCCGTGCAAGCCTTGCATATCGTGCCCAGCGCAGGCAGCAGAGCCCATAGCTTGAGTGCTGCCCACCACCCAGGCCCTCCCAATTCTTATCAGCATCAGAGCAGGCTTTTATACTGCACAAACGTATGTAACCTGTGCTACAGCATGCAGCTGGTAGTGCTTACGAACATCAAGCTTTCCCACTCTATTTCAATTCATATCAAAGAGAAGTTCCCAGATTCATCTCTTTCCCCTCTTCAACACCATTTCTGCTCCCTTTCCCCTACCATGCATCTTCTGGCACCTTGAAGAAAACCACCGCTGTGTCCTCTGCCAGAGCTGAAAACCATGACCAGCACCAACACAAGAAGAAACACTGCATAATAAAATACAACTTTCAATGAGGACATATTAAGTATGATCTTGTAAGCTAGTGTTTAAGCTGCCTAAATTGTTTAATAAATAGCAATTTTTGATGCCAAACAGAAGTAAATTAGGCTACAAACCTAATTGCCTTAATCAAAATCATGCAATGCTGAAATGATAATATTGAAATAAATCTTAGGTTTTGACAGTTCTAGGTACCAAAGATCAAGAAAGGTGAAAATGAAGGGTCAGCCTTTGCTTTTGATCGTATACCTTATACCCTCCATCCGTGGAAAAGGTAGAATTTTATTAACTTCTGTTTATCTGCCAATGAAAAGTATTTCACTTTCCATGGATTCTTTTAGTTCTTTTTGTTTAATGCAAATGTTAAATGTAAGGCATAAAACAAAGAACCTTCAAAAATACAATTTATTGCTTCTCTAAGTGTTCTGTATATGTAATGATATACCACCTTTGGCAAACTTTATTATATAAAGCTTACAGTGAATTAACACTTTTTCGTTCTTTTAAAAATAAAATCAGTTACAAAATGAGCATAAACTTACAATCTACTTATTCATTTTTGCTCTTCTGGCCACAAGTCCTCACAATCTGCACTAGAATGCAATCCAAATTACATGCAATTTACTCTTCTACATATGAAAAGAAAAAAGTAATTTTGAAAAAAAAAAAAAACCAAGCCCAAAACAAAGGACAACTTCTTACCAGCTGTCTCTTCCTCCCTGAATGCCTGCCTATTTGGACTTTGCATCTCTCAAACGTCAAAGTGAATTTTAAACCCATTGTAATGTTCGGTTGCTTATTCCAGAAATCGGATTATATAACACCTGCTCCTCTCTTTCTCTCCACTGTCTTAGCTTTGGTATCAGACTGAGGTGCTGAATTTAGCTTTCCAACATCACATGCAAAAGGAGAGCCGTTAACCTCCTTGTAAGTTCATAACCACAAGTCACTCTGCAGAGAGACACCCCATTTCACGACAAAGGGCAGTTAACACCTGTAAAGTAATTATATCTACCAAATGTTGTTGGCCTGAAATATGAATACATAATTGTTCCTGCCATCTGTTAATTATACTAGTTGAATCACTTATTTAATCATATACATTTACTTGACATCTACAAACTTTTTAATAGCTTTCACAAATGCTATCCTGGCACTCAGGCAGAACTAAGTCACCATTTATATGTCCCACAAGGAAATGACACAGTTATACACGAGGCCAGATTTTGCAGCAGCTCGACGAGATGTAAGAAGGCATCTCCCCAGCCTGTCCATGCTGGCCAACAGCCACAGGGACCAAGAGGGGTTACCAGGAGAGGTGGGGGTATCGTTCGTCAGCAACAAGAATGGCTGGAGTCAAGACCCAGGGGAGAAGGGAGAAGGCTGGTGGGGTGGGATGTGGAGGGAGTGACAGTACAACCTGGCTTACTAAGCAAGCTGCCCAAGTGTTCCTCAGGTTAATGATTGCTGCTTCTGAACATCTATGTGGATGCCCCATCCCTGGAAGTGTTCAAGGCCAGGTTGGATGGGGCTTTGAACAACCTGCTCTGGTGGAAGGTGTCCCTGCCCCTGGCAGGGAGATGATCGTTAAGGTCCCTTCCAACCAAACCATTCTGTGATTCTATGATCTAAAGGTAAGGAATCCATGCAAAACATTGAGCGATACGTCCACAATGCACAAACCACATCACAGCTTTGGCATTGAGCTCACTCTGTCCTCTCTAGTCCTTCTAAAGCACCTACCGATGTTGTCCAGCTGAGGTTGCTTTAAAACACTGCAGAACTGCAGGAAAAATTGAATTTTGCTGTTCTCCAAGGAGAAGAGGAGACACAACTTGCATTGCCCTTTGCTGTAGTGGTGGAGGGACCCTTTGGAGGCAATCTCTGATGAGAACACCTCCTTCACACCTCAGAGCTAGTCCCCTTAGCCCTCTGAGAGCTTACTGACTCCAGACACGCATCCCCCAGGCCAAACAACCTCCATTCTTACTCCCTCTGACTCCCAGTGGTACTAAAGGCATGGGCAAGGTGGGAGAAAGGAAAAGCAGGCTGTGACCTGTCCCTCTCTGCTCTCAGTCTAGGAGGGAAAAAGGACGAGAGCTGGAGGGAAGCCGAGGTTCCCCTCATTTATACAACTGACGCTCTCAGCCTTCAATAGTAGCTGAAGCAGAGGTGGGAACGAAGACAGTAAATCCACAACCACACCAGGTTTTCAGACGTTTTACACAGCTTCCCGCTCTGCCTCCATCTGCAGCCACCTTGTTGCTAGCAAACTGTGTCCAGCTACAGTGAGTCTAAGAAAAGTGAAATAAGGAAAATAAAACAACTTACTGGAACATGTAGCACGATTTTCCTGGAAATTGCTTTAATAACAGGGACAGGAGAGAATGGTGCTGCGCACACATACTTTGGAGATCAGCAGCCTAAATTGCTTTGAAACTTTTGATGCAAATTTCAATGTCTCTAAGATTACCTCTCTGAGTTTCTGTTGCAAATGCAGAGCCATTACAACGCAAACCAAACAACTGCTGCTAACACAGCACTGCAAGAAAAGGTGTCACGAGATTTAAAAAAAAAAAAAGAAAATTTAAGGTAGGTTCTTATCATTTGCACATTTAAATAATTATTTTAACAGGGAATATTGTCACACATATGGACATATCTTCACTCCTTTTTATCTTGGAGGAAAAAAACCTAAACTTTAATTAAGGAAAATTTAACTTTAAAAAAAATCCTTTGTATCAGTATATCATTAAAACTAACGGTAGGTAAGAAACACGCATAAAAATTCATGTAAGCGTGAGGATAGCTGTCATCTCACAGAAATCAGTTTATAACCTGGTACAGTAAAGTGAACCCCATCTTATCTCTCCATCTTCACAGCTGGTTATATTCCACACTGCTCAAAACCGCTGACCTTTCCTAAAGCTGCCTAAAAATTTCCTCTGCTGCTTGAGCATTAATTCAGAACTCACAGTCGAACTCTGCTGGTGATCAAGTTCAAATAGCTGGGACAATGTTTCCAGCCCGGTGTGGTGGTGGTGGGATGGCAGCTGCACAGGCACAGGGAATATAACCCGGTGGGCTCCAGAAGCCTGGCAAACATGGGGACTGGTACAACTCATGGTCAGATCTACCCTACAAGACACCAGGCCCTGCCTAACAGGGAAATAATGGTATTTTTGATGTGACAAATGCAAATAGAGCTTGCAGAAAATCAGCAGCACCCTTGTGCTGGATACAAGTTGAGATGTTCTTGTAACCTAAAAGTAGTTTTTTTCTAACAATTCAATTCAAAACCCAAATAAGTGAATTCAGAGGGATCTACTCACTCTCATTTCATAGAATCATAGAATGGTTCTGTTGGAAAGGACCTTAAAGATCATCTGCTTTTGCAGCTACTTTGCATATCCCCTGGTTAATGAACAGTATCTACTGAATCCTCCAGATAGAAACTGCAGTGAGTTATTGTCCATAATACCCAGCAATGCACTACAAAAACCAGAACCTTGCTTAGATCAGCACTGCAAGTGCATTTTTTGCTTGGAAAGGCAAAAGGTATGTGGTGTCTCCTTCATTTCAAGCCGAGATCCTGTATTTCTCAAGCTTCCCCACTTCTCCTGGGAAGCAGCTGTCATGCACCATCGCACTTTCCAGGCAGCAAGGCAAAGCGTGGGGCTGGAGTCAAGGGTCAGCTGAAACACAGATCCATCCTCCTTCTTCCAGGAGGAGGAAAGGGACTAGAAAAGGTAGGAGAGGGGACATTATCTTTGAAAAATGTCAACAAAAAGCTACCAGTGGTCACATCAGGGTGTCAGGGGGTCTGGGGGCTCCCTAGGAGCTGGAAGCAGTGGGGAACCCCCAGGGAGCGCCGGGCAGGGCCTTGCAGTTTGAGCCCCGAAGTACACAAACGCTGTCTTTCTGTGCACATCATAGAGACCTCAGATACCTTTAAAAACTTCTTTACATACGCAGATGATGTCTCTATAGAAATTAGGAGAAAATTAAGTACAGTTTAATTGAATCAGTTACAATTAACTCAAATGTTGCAATTAATAAAGCGGTCAGCGAGTACCTTGGAGAAAATTAAGTACAGTTTAATTGAATCCGTTACAATTAACTCAAATGTTGCAATTAACAAAGCGGTCAGCGAGTACCTTAAAAAAAATGTTGAAGGGATGTCTGGGTGTAAAACAAAGCCCTAGACCGTAATTGTCTCTTCCCATTGCCCGGAGGTTCCCTATGTAAAGACAACTTGCTAAAACATCAAACTTTCTCTAGAGAAATGAGAAATAAATTGAAGTCACACACTGACTTTTTCAGCAAGGATTTAAAAAATTAAGAGGATTTCATCAGGTATCGCAAATATATCACCAAGAGCTATGGGCTCAAGATCTAACATTTTAGCTATGCCTGTATTGATCTTACCATTTATTTCAATACTAGTTTTCCCTTTTTCTCAAGCAAGTGTCACTTTAAAAGCGTGCGAAGGGTATTTGGTGAGGACAAGCACTGCTGGGCACTCTGCCAAGGACTATGAATGCTCAGAGGCAGCTGAGAAAGAGAAAAAAGGCAACAGCCTGAACACCCATTCAAAAGGAGAAAAAAGATAACTAGCCCGAAACTGGAGATCGAGGGAAGACATTGGCAAAAATCAGTGCGGCACAGATAGAGCCAAAGGATCCATTTAAATATACAGCACACACAAGTAGCTCAAGTGAAAGCAGACAAGTTTTCATTGCCAACCACCATAGGAATTTTTCGTATTGTTAAAGACAATAAAACTGTAATCAGGAAAAGTTATTGAGCTTAGAATTGAACTGCATTCTCTGCTTAGACATCTTGGTAATTAATAGCTGAATTTGATGCTAAACTGCTTACTGCCTATTATTTCCTTCCATATGCCAACACAGATAACTATGCATTATTTTCACATTTGCAAGTCACACAAGCACATAACTAACCATATCAACAGTGTATTAAACACACTAGAGCAAAATTATTAATTTTCTATGTGGAGAACTAATTTTTTTCCCCAGCATACGCCTCCCTCGCCCCTTGCGTGGGCTGAGCCATGCCTCTCGCCCGGCCCGGCGAACGGCACACAGTCCGAGGGCTGTTCTGCAGACAGAGCCGTTCACTCTCGGCACGGGCCTGTACACCCTAAAGTTTGCTTGCTTTTCTTTCAGGTGTACCACTGGGTCTAATAAATTATATCAGTTTCCCCCCATAAAGCTACCTCCCTGTATCATTGGCTGTCACAAATACAACAGTGCTACTATTCCTAAATATTTTGCAGGGTAAAGTTCCCATTGACTCCAGTGGTAGCTGAGAAAAACGAGGAGTTCTGTAGGTTGCTCCCTGGGACGCCAGTGCAGGGGCCCAAATTAAATTCTATCAATGGTCACTTGTGAAATGTCTGGTTTAATAAGACCTACCATGAATTTAGGTAGGTTTAATAAGACCTACCTACTCAAAAATTTCCAGAGAATCCAGGTTTTTGAGAGCAGAGCTCAATTTCTTTCATCGAAAAGGGATTCTTTCTGTTCCTGAAGTCTTTTGCTTCATTTGCCAATGAGTCTCAACTTTCCGCAAAGCCAGTAAGGGTCTTACTGCCAAGAGACCCCTTTATTAAATAACTGATTCTTTACGAGACACCCCAGAGCACAATCATCCTCTTCACTGAACGAGCTAAAGATTACTGCTAATGAGACAATTGCACATGATGTTGGCGCGTACCCTGAAGAGGAACAAATAAGAGATTGCAGTGGCAATCAAAACCTGGCATTTCTAACTAACGAAGGTTTGACTGACACCTGTGTGCAACTTCTTTTCCTTCACAGAACAATTTCTGCTATTATGCAGATATCCACCAGAACCATCAATAGCTTTTGAGCTGTCAAGTCCCCAGCAGACGCTCGCAGCTTTGAGGTAATGGGGCAACAGGTGGGGATTGATAACCTCGTGCAGATGGAACATGCCTTGGGAGGGATGACATACTTTGTGTCAGTTTTGCAGTTTTATGCTGGCATTTAAAAATAGGGACACGCAGTGATCCTGGACTCCATTTCAGGCTCGCTTCTCAGCTTTCTCTAAATCTGATCCTTTCTTATCTATCCCCTAGGCTGTCCGTGACCCACATCTAATTTTCCCCTGACTTCACTCCTCTTGCCAGTATTACTTCTCCCACATAGACTCTTTTGTTTTGACTCCAGGCTTCTCATCACAGTGCTCGCTTTCCAGTCCGCCCTCCTCGCAGAATCACACAACGGTTGAGGTCGGAAGGCACCTCTGGAGATTGCCTAGTCCAACCACCTCTCTGGCTAAAGTCAGGTCAACTGGAGCAGGCTACTCAGGGCACTGCCCAGCCAGGTGTTGAATATCTCCATGGACAGCAACTCCAAAGCCCCTCTGGGCAACCTTATCCAGTGTTCAACCACGCTCACAGTAAAGTTTCTTCTTATGTATTTCCTTTATTGCAGTTTGTGCCCGCTGCCTCTTGCACTTTCAATGCATACTACTGAAAAGAGCCTGGCTCTGTCTTCTGTATTCCCCCCATCAGGCATTTGTAGACATGGATAAGATCCCTCTGAACCTTCTTGTCTCCAGACTAAACAGTGCCAGCTCTCTTAGCCTCTCCTCTTACGGCAGATACTCCAGTCTTTGTGGCTCTCATCATCCCACAAGCTTCCTCTTTCTCATCTCATCTTCGCTGTCTGCCCCAGCTCTATAACCGTTTTTCTCTCTTAGCAGACTCTGCTCCCCTTGGCTCTTGCCCAGCTATTTCCAGCCCCTACCCCCGGCTCTTCTGCATTGCTGCTTTCCAGATCCTATTCAACCTACGCTCTGATGAACTGACCTTCAGTCTCCGTTCTCTCCCTCATACAGACTTTCTGCCAAGTTTTTTCCCATTTTGCAGGTTCATCTCTTTCTCCTTTTTTCACTCCCTTCCCATGATGCCAGGAAACCACCAGACTATGAAGAGCACAGGGGGACACACGTGTGTCCTACTCTGTTCCAGTGTCTAGATGGAAACTGCTTTTAACAGTCCAGAACGACAGCAATAAAGATCTGCTTGGCCTCTTACAGTACTGGTCAGCAATGTGCTAATGTAGACAGAAGCTATGGGGAATTAGACTTTGAGTTCTTTACAAGTCTCTGCTGAGATGTGATATTTCAAAGGCTTACAACTCCGACAGGATTCTCACAGGAACAGAAAAAGCCACTCCCTTGACACAAATTCCTTGCGAGGAGCCAAGTCCTTGCTTGAAAGCTTAGGGACATCACACTGTTTCTGTATTTTTGATGCAGACAAAACATATAACCCTTAGTCGTCGCCTTCAGAAATCTGTAAAATCTTTTGGCTGATTTTTTTTTTCCTATGCAAAAGACAATTAAAACTCTAAACACATGGCATTGAAAATTTGAACCCAATCTTATACACAACTGAGAACTGAGCAAGAAATAAACACTTCTGTAACTAATGGGAAGTGGCAGTCAGCTTGGTAAACACAACCACCCCACAGAATAGCTCCTGCACACTTTTACTCTTAGTCTTGTTAAAGAAACAGTTTCCATTTATAAAATTGAGTTTTATCAAGTTCAGTCAAGACCTATAGACTTCTCAAGCACAGATAATACCAAATATAATCCTACATTACATTTCACAATCTACAGCAAAAGCCAGGAATGCTAGGAAAACTCCGCATATCTTTTTAGGATCTCCTACACCTCTTTTGTCCACACCTACCTTCCCTCTAGTCTTGGTGTTTTCTGATGTAAGACAAGTTAGTTGAGTACATTAATCATGTTCACACTCTGAAAGCAGAAAAAAACCCACCATCCAAGGGAACCAATGAAGCATTTCTTCATATCTTCTTATGTGTAAGGGTTTACTGAGTGTCATCAGATAACGCCACATCCAGACAATTGTCTTGCCAATCCTGAATATACAGCTCGACACCAACTGCACTGTAAGAGGTCGTAACAATTCAGTACTTCATTTTCAACACAGTGTGGTTTTTAACTTAACTTTACATAATAGGTTTCTTGAGTATATTTAGGAGGATAGGAACCTTTTTTCATTTTTCATCACCACCAAGGATTCATTTCTAACTCGCATCACAGCCTAGAACGCTGCTTTCTGTGAGTATAATTTGATCAGTAGGAAGACACTTTCCAATATCACAGTTTAAAAAAGGTGCAGAATAGATTATCCCCCAAGTTACTCTCTTAATTTAGTGTCTGAATAAACTGCAAGAAGCAAGGGAAAGGAAGAAATTTAGAAGTGTGAGAATATGCACCTAAGAAATAACAAGGTGTTTATTAATATTTGCCCTCTTATATAATCTTACAGATTCATAAATCAGTGTTATTAATAGGACTGCAGATGGAAGCAGTATTTAAGAACAGATTTTGCAGATTTCTGTTTTCATCTTCATTCAAACTTGCATAAATAAATCCATTTATATTTTTCACTAAAATGGATTTCAGTAGAATGTTACTCACTCAAGCTACATTTTGGGGGATTCAGTCCTAAAATTAATGAAACGGCAAGGGTAATGCATCATAAAACACACTGTTCTCACTGGACAAATATAGCATAGCTCTAAATTCCTAAGAAAGTTTGTAGTATATTTTGGAAGAGCCAGGAAATCGTGCAGTAATGGGAACTCTCATGTCAGTCATCCACTGTTAAATCTACGCTCAGAGGTAAGGACAGATTGCAACTCTGCATGGATAAATTAGGAAATACAGTGATGAGTAAGACCTCTTCCTCTTTGGAGAATGTCCATGCTACTTTCAAGTCAAAATCTACAATGGATATGCTATGCAAAAGATCAAGTAATCACAGCAGTCTTTGTATAATTAAAAGCAGTTCTAATTCTGGCTTTCTTTCAAGCACTGGAAGACAAGCAAGTGCCTGTAATTATGGCAGTTTTCCAAATCCGAGATGTGCCTGACATGAATGACTCCTTGCCTTGGTAACTACACATGAACTACTAATGGTAGGGGTTGAAAGGAAACCTAACCTAATGGAGATCAATAGGAAACTTTGGCAGATTAGGTATGCATTGTGCTCTGTCTGCGTACAGGATGGAGAGTCACTTAGATGCATATAATCAATTAATTAGGCATCACTGTTGAAATTCACTTGTTTTCTCCTGAAAGCTTCTCTCAACACTGACCTCCGTAATAGATAATAGCATTCCTATTTCATTAAAGCTATATAGCTGAAGGGCTTCCAGTTACCGGGGGATAAAAAAAAAACAAAAAAAAAAAAAAACAAAAAACAAACAAAAAAAAAACCAAAAAAACAACCCCCAAAAAACCCAAAAAGGCATTTGACAGGAAGCACAATGTCATCCCTTAGGTGCCCTAGCACAATTTTGTGATAAAACCCCCCTATATAGCATATACACAAGCAATATGCATGCAAGTAACTGAATTTTGTAAAAAGGAGACAATTTCATTCCTCTTCTCTTACAAAGTATAGTTAACCATTTAAACACAAAAAATGTATCTCTACCACTTCATTATATCAAATTAGTGGTAACTAACACTGCGACGTTTCATAATAGAATTCAGAAGTTATAAGTGGTGTTATTAACTGATCTTTTTTACTCTGATCTTTTCCCCAAAGTAGAAAATTAGCCTGTGTAGTTCGTACACAAAACATTTAAATAAATTGAATAAACTGCTCATTTATGCATGCGCATCCTTTATTTAAAGATAAAAATAGGACTTTTCTTCATTCAAAAATGATAAAGTGCTTCCGTTGTCATAATTTACTATGGTAATTTACGATAATACAAAAAACCCAACAAAATCCCACAACAGAAATTGTGCACAGTTAAAGGACAATGTTACAGATGTTTAAAATCCTACAGTCTTAAAGGCTATTTTTCAAAGGTATATTTCCCCACAGAACTTGAAAAACTATGGAAAAATAAATCATGACAGCATGATTTTGGATAGGGGTAAGGAAGGACATAGAGAAATGCTGGCTAATATTTAAGTTCACCCATGATTTAAACTCTATACATGTGATTTTCCTGAAAGTTAATGTTTGACACCAGACTGCTCTAAGTTTTAACATGGATTTATTTTCAGTCTCGTTGCATGGCCAATGAAGAAGAAAGAGGTCTGTAACTAGTTGCAGAGTCAACACGACAAGAGTGTACGGAGAAATAACTGAAAAACTTTTTGCAGGTATTTATCGTGAAAGTATAATGAGTCTGGGGTTGATAGATATGTACAGCTAATATTTGGAATTACTCTGACCACAGCAGACTTTCTACTCCATTACCTCAATGTTCTTGAGAAAAAAGGCAGTTTTTGTTTAAAAGGGCCATTTAATTTTTCATGTTGGAGACCCACCAATCAGCCAACAAACTGTCTTATTGCTAAAATAACAAAGAGCTATGAAAGAGTGATATTAAACAAAGGCCCATAAGAAAGAAGATGATGATAAGACTTGATCCACTCCCTTGGCTTGCTGTTTAAGAGGCCAGTGTAGAATGTGACATTTGAAGTGCCTGTGGAGCTTTCCCTGTTGACAGGAAACATCAACAACCTATACAGATCTACTACATTTCGAGCAAGTGAAATGCTGCCTTCAGAGGTCTTGTTACAAAATGATACAAATACAATTCTTTTTAAAGAAAATGTGACCTACAGAAAAAAAGAAACAGTGTTTCCTTTATTAACTTTCTTCTCACTTTCTACTCACCAGGCAGGCAGAACCTTTTCAGTATAAAATTGACTCATCACAAGGCCAACTACAAAATTTAGGTAACTGCTGGGCTTCTAAAAAAAGCTAATGCCATACAGTCCAACAGTTTTCCATAGTTGTTCATATCAGCACCTCCATCACGGCAGTGCTTAGTAGCTACCAAGGGATACTAAAATAAGTCCCTTTTATTCAAATATCCACTATGTAAGGATGTTTGTTTTCCTCAGGAAAAATGTGTGTCATCTCTTCAAGGGATAAAAATAAGTGTATTGGGAAAAGCACAAATCAGACTTACTCTTCTCTTCACTTTCAAATAGCATGCATGGTGTTGTACACACGCTCGTACTGCTCGTACTGCAGGTAGCAGGGGAGACAACCTACGATCAGGATTCTTGGATGCCGTGGCTGTGCAAATGATACATACCTGCCTGCATCTGCCATCTAGGTTAATCCAATTTAGTTTTACTGATTTTAAGTACACTTTCTCAAAAGCTTTGTATTCCCTAAAATGCTGCCTGTGATTTTACTTGAAGGTCACCACTATTTTAGATTCGCTTTCACTCTAGAGGAAAAACTCTGAGACATCTTACCTGCAGCTTGTGTCACACCCAATTTATTTTACCAACAGCTGTGGAATTCATTCTTCAAATTCTACAGATCTGCTATTAGAAAGTGCAAGTCACAGGGCTCAGAAATAAAGTGCCTAAAAAGAGGAGCAACATTGGAAATGTCCAGGAACTAACACATCTTCTTCCTACTAATGTATGGCATGGAAAGCAACTGGTAGCCAGCAGCCAAAAGGAAAGTAGGAGGGAAAAGAGTGTATCGATGAAAGCACACCATGACTGTGGACAGCTGGGAAGGTCAAAATGCTGCCCACTTGATTTATTTAAACTCTCGAGAGTGTTTCCTTTTAAAAACTTGTGTCAATGCAGAGTGCATAGCTATAAGCACATCCTATAACCCTTCTGCTTTTCTTTCAGACATGCTACAGTTCTGTCTAATCAGGATAAACAATTCACTCTAATGAAACTTAAATTTATTACTGACAGTTGAACATGTTTTGCATTATATAGCTAGGAAAATTACATATCTCTCCCATATAGAAATTAACTTCAGTAACCCCATGAACAATAATTACAATCAACTAACATGAAAACACAACATGACAAAATGCACCCTGCAATTTATCTCCTCAACAAAATTACGCTGTACAGAAAGGAAGGTATTCCAACACTTAACTCAGTTCCGGGTGCACCGGGAGGCTAATGAAGTTCCTTCACTTACTGCAGATTCCTTCAAATCAGTAGCCACTTAAAATGAAACAGATACCATACATATAGCCTCTCTGAGGCATTAACATGAATGTAATCCAAATGATTCATATACTATGATTTTGCATCTTTTTATTTTCTGCAATGTAAGAAAGGAACCCAGAACAAGACAGTGTTTACTTGCAGCTCACATAGAATGCTATGGGTTTCAAATATGAAGAAAAAAAAATAAATCCAACTCCACCTTCAAACACATTAATGGGATTAGTACAAGAAGCAAAGTTTAAAAGGGCACCATCAAATTACTTAACATTTCATTAATATTGCTTGCCTTCATCCTGACATGACCAAAAAAAGGAAGAACATCACTAGTCATCACATGCAAGTGTATCCATGACTGTAAACCAAGTTAAATCACTGAAACCGACATTGCTTGAGCATCACAATGAAAAAGACAGAAAACATATGAAATTAAGACGAAAACCCCCGAACTGTGTCTATAGTAGATAAACTCTGGGGCCAAGAAACAAAAGCAGCATGTCTGTGTAAGAAAGAATTTATAATAATTGCCAAGAAACATCTTCTTTCTTCCACCTTTCCTGCAAGTACAGGTAAGGAAATAGTTGTATTAATTCCATTAACTCCAATAAAAACATAATTAAGTTACCCTGAAAAGAAGTTTAGGTCATAGTCAGATCTGTATTTAACACAGTTTTAGATGTGTTAAAGAATAAACATAGAGAATATAAAAATTAAAATGTATTTCAAAATAACAGATATGCTATTTGAGAAAACTGGAAATATAAAGCCATGAATTTTACAGTGTCAAAACATATTGGACAGAATATTTGAAGATAAAATCACTTCTAGTCAAACAAAAAAGCAATTATCTTTACCTCTGTATTTCATCAAGATATTACAATTTGCTATGAAAAGAACTGGATGCTAACTATGCATGTTTTATTCTTACAGCCTATCTTCTCTCTGTTTCTCTCTGCCCATTGTTTTATCAGTGTCTCCTAAGAGTTGATAAAAGTGTCTTTTTTGATCAGAGAAATCAAAATAAAGGACAAAAGAAAATTTTCTACTTTAACACCATCCTCCTTTAGGTTACTTAAAATTTCTGTAGGAAGAAAGGCATCCTCCATTCCACAGGAGCAACAACAGTTTGCAAATATTCCTTTCAATATTGACAGGGCAGTGAGGCAGTGGCAGAGGTTGCCCAGAGAAGCTGTGGCCGCCCCATCCCTGGAAGTGTTCAAGGCCAGGTTGGATGGGGCTTTGAGCAACCAGGTCTGGTGGGAGGTGTCCCTGTCCGTGGCAGGGAGTTGGAATGAGATGATCTGTAAGGTCCCTTCCAACCAAACCATTTTGCGACTATATTCATGGAAAAGGATGACGCAGACAGACAGCACTATTTGATTGACACTCAATGAGGAACAGTGTTATAGCAAACCATGCACTGAAGATAATGCTTGCAGCTCAGTTATTAGATTGTAGATGTTGAAGAATAGCAAAAAATGTTTTGTAGCAGACTTATCTCTCTCTTGCTTAGTACATACTGATTGGAGCGGGGAACTTCTTCACAAGCACTAGGAAGCCCATTGGAGTAGAAAAGGAAGTACCAGCATTCCAGTTCCTCAAGGATCCAAACTCAAGGTCTGAACAACTAGCTAGCAAGTTAGACACTCTTAGAAAACAAACAAAAAAGCCACCCCAAAATCAAACCCCTCAAAACACTATCAAGACCTCAAGAACAAGCACCTACCTTCTGTCACTGTCTTTGTAGCCTTAAACTTATGGAGTGAAAGACCAGGACAAATTAGCAGCATTCTCTTAGAATACAAACATTAAAAAAACAACCCCACTCCTTAATAGGGGCAGTGTAACATGGATATTATTGTCAGGGCAAAGAACAAATGTCTTAGGTGTCCAATTAAGTCATATACTTTACATACAACTAGGTTAGGCAGAGAAAAATCATCATACTAAGGAATTGTAGATACCGGTTTGATTA
The DNA here is from genome assembly GCF_000690535.1 of Cariama cristata. Lineage (NCBI taxonomy): Eukaryota > Metazoa > Chordata > Aves > Cariamiformes > Cariamidae > Cariama > Cariama cristata. The sequence goes on along the minus strand of NW_009628349.1, from coordinate 70,886 downwards.
ATAATTCCTTTCTTGAAACGGGTGATTTATCAGGAAAGATAACTCTCCACTATATGCTGTAGAATGCTAGAATATATACAGTCCCTAAGATGTTTTAATGGTGATTAGCTTCAGTGGATTACAGTACACTGATAAATTAAAAAAAAATTAATGCATTCATAAATTGAATTCGACTTGGTTTTAAAATCTGATGTCACCATGACTTCAGGTGTGCCTCGTAAAGAAGGTGCATAAACACAGGCTATAAATAAGAAATTCTAATGATGTTCAGCAACTTCTTAAAACACCTACCTGACTTGGAAGCCAAGCATGAGTTAACATTTGTCTTACAGGATAATTAAGCAAATGATTTATATGAACATTATTTGTACAATTGGGCCTGGACTTTGATTCTATCTAAAGTTAAAAGTATCAATTGCTTTTGTTCGTTCTGATGTCTTTATCCTAGCCAACAAATCTCAGACTTTCTCACAAGGGGAAAGAGGTGGGGGAGTGCAGAAAAAATAATAGTAGAAGTAGCTGCTGATCAGAATGAAATCACAAACCCTTCAGCCAAAATCAACAACAACCTGCAAACTTGATAGCCTCCAGTTATCACACCAATAGGAGGGTGCAAGAGTAGCTCTGTGTAGAAGCTCAAGAAGCAGCACAAATTCATTCATTTTCAGTTTTAAAATTCAAATTGAGCTGCCTGCAGAGAAGCTGATAAGCTCTCTAGTAGAGTATAAAGTGTACACAGACCTTAAGATCTAGCACAGGTGGATTATGTGTAATGAAGTAAAAGGAATAAATATCATCTAGGGTGAACAAATCCATCACAACTCTTACCCATGCAAGCAAAACAAAGCACAAAATGCAGCCAGAGTTATGAATATAAATATCTCAAAGAGTATATAAATATTACATTTACAAGAACGTGCCTTAGAGTTCCGAGTTAAATGGAGTTCTATGGTACACATTATATTTTTAGGAGAACATAAAGCAGAAGGTAAGGAGTTTTCTTCTTTGACTGTTGGGTTAAGAGTGACCAGAAGCAGGAAGGAAATTTTTGAAAGGAAGTAAGTTGAGGATCATAAATTGTCACAATTCTCAATATTTTTTTCAAGTAAAAAAAAAAAAAAAAAACAAAACAAAACCAAACAAAACCCCAAACATGACAAAGAGGCAGCCATCCTGCCTTTTCCTGTGAAAGGTCTGTTAGCCAATCAGCCATAACACTAAGGACTCATGTAACTTCTGCACAGCATTTATCTTTAGACCTGTCATCAAGATAAATCAGTCACTCTTATTTATTTCAAACCAGTGGATTTCTTCAGAATTAGTGTTTACATTCACATTTTATACATGACTTAGTTGAAAAATGAAGTAAAAAGTGTTTGGTTTTGGGGTTTTTTTTGTGTGTTTTTTTCTTTGTTTGGTTGTTTTGGTTTGGTTTTTTTTGTTTTGTTTTGTTTTTACATCACAGCTAATAGGCTAGTTCACAGCAGTCAACAAAGAAGAAACATCAATATTCATTCTATATAGTTGCCAGGTTGCACACATGATAACCTGACAATGTCCTAAACTTCTTTGCACCATGAAAATATGAATGTTGAACCAGAGTTTAGATTTGAAAAAGACCCAGCATCCCAGGCACATGTATCCTACTGCATATATATATATATATATGAAATTTTTTTTAATCTGGACAAAGAGCTGCTTCAGGACTTGTATTGCCATGTATTTATTTTCAGTAATAGCTTACAGTTTGACAACAGGAAAATATGCAGTGTCCATGGTAAAAATTGCAAAAATTCTGAGGGAATTCTGATTTACCAAGTAATGTCAAGAACATATTACAGGTTGTAAGCAGCACCGTCAAAGCCAAACTCAACAGTGTCTCGCATGACATTTTTCAAGTTGAAAACAGTAGTTTTAATGATGGATTTATCATTTAAAATCAACAAATATTATAATAATCACCATTTTTTTGTCCATTTGCTGTAGCACGGCAAGACAACTAAACGTTAACAAATCCAAGTTTTTCTAACATTAAAGCAATGCTATATTTTCCAATATTTATTGCTATTGTGTTTCATTCAATCAACATTGGAGTGAAACGTATTACAGCAAGCTGCTAACACACTGAACTGTAATGGAATCAAGCAATGAACATTTATACCCATCCTCTCTTCCACGAAACTGGTGGGAACTCATGAAAAGCCCTCCAAAATTACACCACATAGCAGTGCTGCTTTGTCTGCTGAACATTTGATTACACTGCAGGAGCTTTGGGATCTGGCAACAAAACCAAAGTCATTATAACTCTAAGGAGATGGTCCAGTCTAACATGTGAGGCGGACTGGATTGGTGTTTTATGAAGGTGTATTTCCCTTCACATCTCCTCTCCTCTTCTCATCCTGCCCCTCTTCTGATGGCAGCTTGCCCTCTCCAATCCTTTATCCAGCACCAGCCTACCCTGACTGCACACACATCAACCCCAGCTGCCTTCTCTAACCCAGCACCACCAGACTCACCAAGGCCCAAGAGGTATGAAAGAGGAGAAGAGGCAGTTGAGGCTCATCGCAAACAGTGAAGTTGCTGTTGCTGACGTTGAAGGTGGGAGGGGAACGAGGAAGGCTGCTGGGGCTAGAGGAGGTGGCCCTGACGGCCCCACTTTGGTTGCCCCATCTCGGTGCTTGGCGGTCTGCACCTCTTCTTCTAGGACAACTCCTCCAAGCTAACAAAGGACTCTGTTCCACTCTGGCCTGCTTGAATAAATGCTTATTTACTGCAACTCATGTACACATTCAAGGTTGTCACACACTGTCTTTCATGTAACACCTCCATTTCTGATGGGGCCACAGCTGTGAAGCAGGCAACAGTGTTATCCAAGTTCATGGGTGCTTTCTGCTGTTGGCTTTCATCCAGTTCCTCCTGAAGAATTATAAGGCTCTTTATCCCTTACCTGAAACCTTTCCTGACCACAATGCCTCCAAAAAACCCGATAACCATTAAGCTAAGGTGGCTAAGCCAACAATATCCTATGTTTCCTTTGTTTTGACCTCTGTCAGTCCCTTGTTTTAATCTTAGCTTCTAAATTATTTACAGCAAGGACTGGCTTCCCCATACACACACACTTGTACTCAGTACAGCAGAGAGGAGCTCTATGCTATTTCAGAGGAAAACTGATGATTTTCTGCAACACGGAGGAGATAATTTTTAAATCTCCTAACATTGAAAGCAAATGAGTTAAAAAGGAAGAAGAAACATGTATAATTAGTTGGAATAAACACTAGTGAATGTTGTTCACCCTGATAATTCACAGCATATTAGTAAATATTCTATTTGATATTCTTAAACAATTTCAAAAATAGGAATACTTTTCAGGAAAAAATTATATGGTAAGTGAGCCGGATTGTAAATTAGCATTGGCTGTAATTCTGTTCCACTAAATTCAGTATTTTGGGCTCACTACATGTGGGCAAATTCTCAGAAAACCAGTGCTTCTTCACTGTTGCATTTGCAAATGTGTACTGGAGCAATGACAAGTTGTAGAATTAATACTTTAATATTCTTTCTTGAGCAGTGAAACTAGTTTCATATCGTTTGCAAAATCTGCACGCAACTTGCAATTGCTTCAAACACGAACATTTTTCAGTACAAATGAACAGCCTAAAAAACATCCATGGGAGGGGTAAAATGGAAACATTTTCCCTGTTTTGTTATAATTAGCAAATCATTTACTTTAACTCAGTACCATTGTTATCTTTTGAGCTATAGCTTCTACATTGCTTCAATCCAAGCTGAATTTTAACTGTTGCATACAAATAAGCAAATATGCCAGAAGTTCACCGAAAGAGCACATTTGGCTTTCAGATCCTCAGCTCTGATGCAATTCTGTTTCAGCATAGAGTCACAATTTCCATTCCCCTCATCAATTGCCCTTTTCCCCAGCCAAATTAGACATAATTTAGTGGAAAGGTATCAGCGATACTTAAAAATACTTGTTCTAACATTGAAGTCACTATGTTAAGAACAGTTGATCTTAAAATCCAGAATGGCCAAATAGTAAATAGACTTTTTTTAAAAAAAAAAAGTAATAAACACCAAGATAGTTCTTGTGTTGGAAAGCAAAATGTTGGTGAGTATGATAGAAAAGACAGCTGTGGATGGAAGATTAAGATCATGAAATTTCTTTTAGGGCCTCAAGTTATCTTATTAGTTTCCATATAAAGCATTAATAACAGCTCGTTTTTATTTGAAAGGTCAGATGATATCCGTGCCACAGTAAAACACATGCTGCTACTTGGCTACCTCCTATTTTTATGCCAGCAGCACAGGTACTTCTGTAGGACCAGAGGTGAGGCAGCACTGAGCTCTGTGCAGGCAGGGACCCTCTGAGCTTGCCCACGTACCTAGGTAGGTTTTTCAGCTTTTGCAGAGCTCTCTGTTCCTTTAGCAAAACTCCTACCAGTGCGTAAGGTGGCTAGTTTAAAACCTGCCCAGGTTTACACAAGTTTCAACAAGATTACGTATGTCTGCCAGGCAGATATAACTGAATAAGTCGGAGTGAAATCCCTGAAGGGATGGCAATCATGCTTAAGTGAAACATTCATTTTAGCATGTTATAGTTCCCTTTAATATGAAGGTTAAGAACTTCTCTCTACTTAACAGTCAATACTTCTAAGCATTCCCAAACCTTCGGGCTTTCTTAAGTTACTCTGAAATATGGTGTGGTTGGTAGGGGCACATACTATGTTTATGCCTTGGATCCAGCCTTATCCTTTCTCTTCTCTCCCAGTGAGTTCTGTGTTCTATTATACTTTTCTTTTTTTTCCCCCACAGGATTTTGGCTTAATTAACAGTTCTAGTCATGGTTAATACAGCTCTGCAGCTCCATCAGCAAGTGCATCCATCCCCTTCGGCAAAGCAAATTACTTGCAGGTGCCTGTATTCTGCAGAGGGGCACAGGGGTTGTGCTGACAACCTGGCAACCTTTCTCCCTGATTTCTGAGAACAGACATCCATCATGCCCCTTCCTTGCAGGACAATTCTGGACTCCTATCTCCGCATCTTACATGGGGTCAGGATATCCAAAATACTACTCAAAGGCATAAGCTCTGCTTGACACCAGTTGCCTGCATATCTGCTACTGTACAAGAAAGCTCATTTTCCCTGAAGTAACCTCAGTGTGTGTTTCTGCTTTCCCTTAAAAGTCTAGGTCAGAAAATAGAATCATAGAATCATTACGGTTGGAAGAGACCTCAAAGATCATCAAGTCCAACTGTACACCTGATGCCACCATGCCCGCTAAACCCACTAAACCATGTCTTGAAGCGCCACATCTAAGCATTTTTTGAACACCTCCAGGGACGATGACTCCACCACCTCCCTGGGGAGCCCGTTCCAATGCCTAACGACTCTAACAGTGAAGAAGTTCTTCCTAACGTCCAGCCTGAACCTCCCCTGGCGCAACTTGAGACCGTTTCTGATAAAAAACCTTAAAATGCAAAGCTGAGAACTAGGTGACACAAAACTAGAGGAGTCACCAGCCCTGGTTGCGATGGTGAGGCAAGACATAGGTATTTCAGAGACTAAAGAGATCAGAAACGTGTGTTGGCCAAAAGCAACAGACCACGGGAGGTTTGGCCAAAGTTGGGCTGTGTGGTGGTCTGATCTGCCATGCATAACTAGCTGAGGTTAGTTATGCACAGCCATATAGAAAACTGTTACTTAAAACATATGAAGGAAAAAGAAAGAATGCTAGACATCATGAAGCAATTTAGTGGCTCCCCCAATGTTATAAACTTAACAAAATAGAATGACAAAGGCTGTGGTGGAAAGGGTGTATTTTGCAAGGGACAATGAGGGGAAAAAAAGGAGAGCCTACCCTGTCTCATATCTTTTTGTAGAAAAAGAAAACCATCAACATCACGAAAACCATCAACACTTCTGAACAAAGACTATGCCAAATTCCTCCCTGTGGATCTGTTCACAACTACACAGTCCACAGCATGACCATAAACCATATTGCAAAATAACAAAAAGTGCAGGAGGGAAGACGGGCTCAAATTACAGATCTCTGATTAAGACAGAAAAAATCCTCAGCAGTCAACCAACAAAGTAGGTTAAATAGCCTAAATATTCATTAAATTCCATATTTC
>NW_009628349.1:58773-64715 GCF_000690535.1 Cariama cristata | reverse complement strand
TTAATTCTTTTTGCTCTTTGAGCAGACAAATCGGGACACCCAATGCAACACATAACGTTAAAATCCTTTGTATAATGTCTTTTTCTGTGCCCAGTGGTATCCGAGTTTACCCAGATGCCACGCTCAGTAACAACTGTATATATTAAAAAGGTTGTTTAGGTTTTATGTCTGGAAAACTATAATTCTATCCTTTATGGATCATCCAACCTCTGTACCACAAAATTTCATTCTGTTTTTGAACTCTACTGGACCAGAAACTACCAAGCCTGCCGAACCCCAAGCCTGATCTCCAGGACTGTTAAACTAAAACGTGTAATCCAAGCCAGGCATGACTCCAGTGCAGGAAGCTTAGCCTTCCCTTGGGTCTCATTTCCTCCTCTCTTGCCACAACAGAAGCAGCTTGCTCATTCTCCCGACTCTCACTTCACAGACTCATTAGCCTATTAACCAGCTGGATCTGAGAAGTCAGCTCCAAAGCCATGAAAAAGCCAAGGGCACTCTGCAGTGGGGAGGCACGCTTCCCCATGTGCCTGGCAGTCACCCCACAGCACAGCTTTTCCCAATATCCAGTGGAAAGGACAAGGGGTGCTGTGTAATGGGTGCTGGGCAGGCAGGGCAGGCTGGAGGGGAGTTTCCCTCCCAACCCCACACTCTGTACGGTCCCCCACAAAAGTCTGATATTGATGTTTCAAATTTACCTGGGCTACTTCAACCAATTTGGGATGAACAGTTCAAAAGACATTTTAAAGCAACAACGAGCTGTGCAATTTGGGGCAGAGGGGAAAGAAGAAGTAAGCATGCTCCAGATGTTCATTTCTGACAAGCTAGGCATAATGTCATTTTATTTCTCATCTTTTATACTTTCATAACTGTATTTTAATCCCTTTGAGGGTTGAAAGAAAAAAACTGAAATACTATGAAAATAAAATGAAATAAATACCATGAAAGTATTGGTAAATCCAGAGAAGACCACTCATCTCCTCCTTTTCTCATGAAAACCTCAGTACAGATGTTCTGTTCTCTGGTAGCAGTAGCACAGGAGAAAAAGCAAGGGAAAAATCCCGTGGGCTTCTCCTGATCCCCTGGGGCAGGCTGTGCGTGCTCTCTCCTGTCTCTCAAATACCACCCACTGTCTTCAAAACGTAATGACTGCCAGGATATTTTAAGAAAGTAATGTTACAAAATATAGATCTCATGGAAGATGCTACTGATTACTCACCATTTTAGGTAACTTCAGTCACCATTGCATGCGCAAAGTAGAACCACGATAAAACCTGTCAGTTTGACGTGTGAGGATGGCCAAGGACCAGAACAAAAAGTCAGTGCTGCAGCATGAAAACCAGATTAGGAACTAATAGATACTATTAGTATCTCCCTTTTCTTCTTTTCTTTTGTTAAGCGTGTCAGTGTTTTCTTCTTTATCCAGGTTGTCATTCAGACAACCCTCACAGGATCCCAAATGAAGGGTTACCCTTTCAGCATCCACTTCTCGGTCCGTAAAATACTCCCTTCGACACGGCTAGCAACATCTTCAGTCTCTTTGGTCTTAACCTTGCATGCAAACACTGTTCAGCTGAATTGCTGTAATTCTGCTGGGACTACTCAAATGAATAGCTACAGACATTTTTATTTGCAGGGCTGGGATGTAATGATAATGCCACCTGAATTTTTAGAACGATCAGAGTCAACGCTACAGAAATTCTAACAAACGTGTGAAAAAATATTTCAAAAGCAGTTCAGACACTTGGGGCTTCAGAGTCACTAAGGTGCTTTTTCAGCTATCCTACAGCTTTTGTAATAAATTCTATACTTTTGTTTTATATGACAAAGACCACATCAAAGTTGCCTGCACCATGAAAAACAGGACCAGTTAGTGAAGGCTGAGATATTCAGTAACAAATAACACAAAAGAGATGTCATATCCCTGTAGTCTGTACCACATTCAAACAGGGGCTTTGGACTGACTTTTTGGCACTAATTTTCTGAAGGTTGTCAAAAACACAGCCCACGCAAGCTAACTGTACGTAATTAAGAAACATAAAGGAAAATAGCCTGTGGAACATATCAGCTAGCCTAGTTTCTCTAACATTAGCAAACATTCAAACCACACTGTTGGTAGCCTTAGAAGTAGCCACAAGAGCCAAATAAATAAGAAGCTACAAAATCCTGCTAAAGGCATTATGACTCTTGACACAGTAAAAGGTTTTTTGGGTTTGGGGTTTTTTTTTGTTTGGTGGAGTTTTTAGGTTTGTGGGATTTTTTTTTCCCCTTTTTTTTTTTTTAAAAAAAAAAAAAACAGAAACTGTTCATGTATTCTGCCATAGCTTTTCAAAGTCTCCTCAAAAGATTCAGCAAAGAAAGAGTTACACATCTTTGCACCTCTAAGAGTCTGACTGCTCAGCCAGAGGGGGAGCAAGAAACAAAGAATTACAGGGCAATCATCCTTAATAAAGTTACAGATGAAAAGATAACAGAAGCATGTTGGAAATGAACAGTCACAGAAAGATTTGTAATTAAATTTGTTCGGGGATTTTAAGGGTTTGAAATAGCTGACAACCTGACAGGGGAAGATCTACCATCAGAACCAGACTGAAAAAAAAAAAAAAAACCCAAACATTTTTTAATTTTTACAAGGGCAAACTGAAGAGAGTAAAAGCAGCCCATATTCACAATCCAACAAAATCCAAAGATTTAATAAGGATGAAGAACACATTATAATTTTGAAAGACTGTTTCTTTCCAGGATCACGTTGCCTGTATTGTAAATCACCCAACAGGGTATAATTAAGCAATAACACATGCCAAGCATTAGTTTCTAAGCAGTCAGAAAACACTATAGATTTCAGTAAAAAACCAAACCAAAACAAAAAACCCCATGGTTTATTTGTTACTTATCACAGTTTGCACAGCTTTCCTACCACTAACGCTCGGCATGCACAATATATATTCACTTTGCTGTACAGTTGCATGAAACTATGTCCAATCATATCCTATAAATCCTTAATTACTTCTTGTGCATAAATCAAGGCCAGTCCTGAAGACAATCCAAAAGGCAGAATCTTCTCTGTTGAGATCCCTATAATCTTTTTATTAAGTTAAGCGTTACGGGTGGCAAAAGTAAACCTTAACATTCACTAAACATGTGCTGACACATTTTTATGGTCGAGAAGTCCTCTGTCCCATCCTGTAATCACTGTCTGATGTCCCTAACAGCAGACGGCCAGCTGATCACACCGCACACAGCAAAAACCACCACAGTGTTTTCTCCACAGGTTAAACTGAAAGAATGGAAACAACAGTAAGGCATTTTCTTCTTAAAATATGCTCGGTGCTATGCCTTGGAGTTTCATTTCTTACAAGTGAGCAGCAATTGTTCATTATAACTCAACCAATTTATATTCTTCTGCAAAGTTATTACTCTGTATGTTGCAATTTAAATTTAAGCTTCATGGCTCTGGTATATTCCCAAAGAAAAGTAACTTCTAAGCGGATCAAGAGTAAGGCATTTTCTTCTTAAAATATGCTCGGTGCTATGCCTTGGAGTTTCATTTCTTACAAGTGAGCAGCAATTGTTCATTATAACTCAACCAATTTATATTCTTCTGCAAAGTTATTACTCTGTATGTTGCAATTTAAATTTAAGCTTCCATGGCTCTGGCATGTTCCCAAAGAAAAGTAACTTCTAAGTGGATCAAGATCAAGTAGCAGCAGTATTGCTCTTAAATAAGATCACACTCCTCTCAGAATAAGGGACTTCTGAATAAAACAAAACAACAACAAAAAAAAATAGTTTTGCACACTGTGAAATACAGTTTCACTGGGCATTTGGTGAATAATCGCTCTGCGGAGACGTACTAATGGTTCATTGCTTAGCTCAACTCTGAAGTCTTCACTCACCTGGAAAAGGCACCACGAGATACTCACCTATGTAATAAGCACCGCTTCTGGAATACTAAGCAGGGTTTTTAAAAAATGACTTGTGCTATGTAGGACAACTTGTAAAGGCTAGTTGTGAAAGCTGCAAGTAAACACCTATAACCATTGCCCCAGTCTCCTTCCTTCAGCTCCTCCCTGCCCAACAACTCCCTCTGCCCCCCAGCAAGGCTGCTGTACTTCCAGAAGGGTTTCGCAGCAGTAATGGAGATTCCGCAACTGAGGTTGTTCCTAAAACACAAAACTAATTGGGAATACTGAACATCTCCCACTTCTCTTTCCCGTGGGAATTTGTAAAGGTCTGTTCTTGTTCCGTCCCTCCACACTTGGGGTGAAATGCTACATGGGTCTCCAACCTGATCCAAGTCTACAGAGATCTTGACTGTACATGTGGCCACCCACCACGGCTCCTGTGTGGCAGGAATCGTCCCCACAGAGGTGCTGATAGAACTGTGGTTACGCTGTGCTGCAAACCCAGACAAGGAGCTCATCTGGCTTTCCAAAACCAGGAAGCACAGACCTCCGCTCCTATACCTTAAATAGTATAGACACCAAACACTTTGTTACGAAACCCCACCACCAGGCTGCCTTCTGCGTATTTGTCCTTCAATCAACTTTTGCTCAGACGTCTGTGATTACTGAACACAGGGATAATTTTTATGCTTTCCAATTTACGAGCTTCCAAGATATGATTTTTGAAGCCAGCATATGCATGGGACATTCAAATTCCTCAACAATCCAGCACGGTATCTATACCACCTGGGAGATCTTCACTTTTATCTCTCTCTCCAAAAGCAGCAACGTGCAGATGTTGGATTTCATCACAGTTCAGACAACAGCATCAAAGTATTCTTTCCCGTCTATTGCTCCTGGAGCAGGTGATGGGCTCCTTAAAATACACCAGCCATCACAACCAGAAGAACCACCTGTACGTGAAAAACTGAGTCTTTATTTGCTCACTAGAAAGACGTATCTATTGACTTATAGTTCCCCACTGACTTTGCTTCTTCTACAGTAGAAATACAGGGCTTTATTGTGATCTCAGGACAGAGCATACAGCTACGATGATAGAGAAAGGGCTTCAGTTCTCTTGGGCAGAAATTTGCACAAGTATCACAAGGGTCTGAAGACAACACTAGTTTTGCCTCCTGCCTGGCTGCCCTATTCCTACTGCTTCAGCCTTCACCCCCTCACCACCCACCCGATGGGATTTACCTACATTTGTAGACTGGCTTCCAGGCTTAAAGAATGCTTCACAACCATCGTCTAATGGGAATAATAGCTTGTAATTATAAAAGATCAAAAAAAAATTTCATACTAGCATACTTCATGGACTAGATATACAAGAATTACTGTGGCATTCAGTTATGCTACAGGTAGCATAAGCGATATTGCACAGTATGGGCTGAGAATTCTCTAGAAATAAACAATACTTTTACAATGTTGCCAGCCAAGATGGTATTTAAATCATGGGCTGGTCCCTAAATTCTGATCCTGAGAAATGTTTCCTCTTGAACAACACAATGCCATCACAATTTTGCAGACTCATCAATAAATGCTTGGGTCACTGTGTCAGAGAAATCATCATTTAAGATGCAGCTGCAATGTATGGTATAGGAAGCAATTTTCTTCTGCTAATTTCTTCAGGAGTTTGCACCAATATACAGTGTGTATCAATTGGTTTGAAGTCCAACCTCCTTTTGCAGGGGCAGAATTTCAGTAAAATATAGTGACAAATGCTGAAAAATAGACTGTGTTGACAACTTTAAAATATTAATTCTTTAGCCATGCTATAATTGGTCCCGGTACATGCTACTAACATAAGACAGTTTCACAAAACTTCACTCCTATGCCAAGAAAGCCACTGAACAGGCGGTCTCCCCCTCTCCCTGGGAGAAGGGACGAGCCCTGGCAGAGCTCAAGGCAGGTCCACTTGGATGAACGTGGGCAGTCCTGACCAAGTGACCTGCCTTTGATCCCGGCTTATGCACCGGCCATGTTGCTCCTTTC